>NW_016107950.1:0-91030 GCF_001604975.1 Cebus imitator | reverse complement strand
AGCCCCAGCTTGGGGCTGTGGGATCCTGCCGCCTCCTCCCCCTCCCAGCCCCCTGCCCTGTCCCAGCTCGGCCCCGCTGGAGAATGGAGCCTTTGCTCACACCAGATGTGTCGGACGGCATCACATGCCCTTCTGTCTGGGGTTCACTTGCTGTTTTCGAAAAGGGGGAAAGGATTTGGGGCGGACAATCCCGGCGCCCCCTGCTGGCTTTAGGGAGAGACAGGGCTTTAGGGAGGAGAGCCCTGGGGAGCAGGCAGAGGTGGGTTGGCGAGGGCCTTGTGTGACTTGTGCCGAGAAACTTCACACTTATTCTCTGCGGCTGGCAGTTGTCAGACTAGGTCTTATAGATGCTAAGTCACCACAGAGGTATATTAGCTATGTTGCAAATGCTTGATTTGAATTTTTTTTTTTTTTTTAAACCAAAGTATTTTAAATGATTTTTAAAGCTTCCTTTAAAAGACTGCTCAGATGTGCTGTGTCTCATTTATGGTTCCTTATTCACGTGCAAGAGGAGCTGGCTCTGCTATCGACAAGAGGGCTGCTGGTTCCCTCTGGAAGTGATTTTGAAAATTTTTAAGCACCAAAACTTCCTTCCAAACCAAGAATTCTGTGGTGCCTCAGTAAATAAGACTGATAGAAAGTATTTTATTAGGATAGAGTGATTTTATAATCTTTATTAAATAGTTGATAACCTAGGGAAAGAAAGATGGAGCTGCTAGGAGGGAAGGCAGAGGGGAAGGGAAACATCGCCAGGCTGTAAGTGGGGCAGGGAATGAAATGGTGGCTTAGACAGGTGCAGGCGGAGGGAAGGACCCACGGGAAGAGAGTCTTGCCTTTCTGGCTCCCGGTTCTTTCCTTGCTGATGGATTGGATGTGGGTCATGGGGTGGCAAAAGAGATAACCAGGAAGACTCTTGAGATTTCGGCTTGAGCAACTGGGCAGATTCTGGTGCCAGCAGTTGAAGTGGAGAGTGGGAAACTGAACGTGCCCTCCTGAGGGCATGCCCTGGCCTCGTGTGTGTGGGTACACTTTTGGGCGGTTACAGGAGGTAAAGGTAAGGAATGATAACAGCAGAACATCGGCATAAGCCTGATAAAGGATTATAAAAATCAAGCCATCAGGGTAAATTCAATGTAACTACTCTTGCAAATTGAATAGCCTCTGGCTTTTACTAAGAATGGAATAAGTGATAGTAACTGTAGCTTTCATTCCGTTAACAACAGAGCTAAAAATCTGCCATAGCTGTGTAGATTGCTGGCTACCTGAATGCATTCAGGTTTTTTCTAAATAATAAATTATCTAATAATTCTCTGTTCATGAATTGGTGTGTCCCTTTGGGGCTTGGTTTCTCTTTTGCCCCCACAAGTTTTGTGATAAGGTTGGGACACCTTGAGCAAGCCTTGCTGCTGGGCTAACTGGAGGATGTGTAGCCATCTCTGATCAGACAAGAAGCCCTATTTGCTGAAGTCTTTCTTCAACACTTTGACTCAGTAAGACCATCTTTTGATCGATCCCACTGCTGTAGCTTACACTAAAGAAAAATCATGGTCATGTGTAAAGCTATATCCTCTCCCTAGGTCAAATGCAGGGACTAGAACCTATAATTAGAGAATTAGAAAGAGAATAATGAAGAAAGGACATTTGCCTTGTAATACTCTCTCTATACTACCTATGAAAAAGGAAGGAAAATTAACAAAGAAGGTTAGCTTGCTTACAGATTTTTACAAGATCTGATGATAGAAATATATTTTTGGCATGTCTGACAGTTGTAGTACTCAACACTGCTACTGTCTTATCCTCCTATTGTGGGACCTAACTAATTTTAGTAATAAACTTATGTTGAGTTTTCTTTTCTATACTTTTAGCTTTCCGTATTAGTGGCAATGCATCCCCCAGGGATTCAGAGATTTGCTTACTATAACATCTAGGCATTTACAAAATAACTTAAATAATCTTTCTCCACATCAGGGGTCCATATATGGATATATCTAGATGATTTATTGATAGGTAACACCTCATGTGCTTGTAAACAAGATGCATTAGGCCGGACATGGTGGCTCATGTCTGCAAAACCAGCACTTCGGCTGGCTGAGGTGGGTGGATTGCTTGAGCTCAGAGTTCGAGACCAGCCTGGGCAACATGATAAAATCTCATCTCTACAAAAACATACAAAAATTAGCTAGGCCTGGTGGTGGGTGCCTGTAGTCCTAGTTGTTAGGGATGGAGCTGTGCTGTGTCAGAAACCCCCTCTGCGCGGGCTGACCCCACCCCCCTCTGACTGCTGTGCAGCTGCATTGCTGAACCCCTACCAAGCGCCACATCAAGGCTGCTACGATTAAGCAAAGCCTAATTACAGCTATCAGGACAGCATGGGCAGCCCGAGGGAGGACAGGAAAACCATGCGTTGGTTATCCGTACCTGTAAATTCTGATTGACACAGATCTGTAAAAAATCCTGGTTTCTGTCCTTTTTTGTTTAAAGACTGCCACCACAAAAGCCACAGGATGATGTATTGTAGGTCTGCTGCAAGTTAACGAATTATCTCTGTGCCTGTTACCTGAAATCCCCTTATGCCCCTCTTAGCCCATAAAAACCCTTGTCTTGTAAGCTGGGGCTGCTGCCTCCTCTGAGCAGCTCGGCAGGTTAATAAACTTGCTTGCCTGACTTTGGGTCTGTTCTCCTTTCTCTCAGCAGCCCTTACATTATTGGTGCCGAAGCCCCGGAGGGGTAGGTTCTGGCCGGGCGTCCTTACGGGACTCTCTCACCCTTTCTCTCTCCTTCCCTCCCTCTTCTATCCCTTCTCTCCAGGCCATCCTTCCCTTCCCCAAACCTGCGAAGACCCGGAAATTCTTCCAGACTCTCCCATTGCTGGCGACTGCATCCACCATCAGAGCCTCTGCTGGGGTGAGTAAGAGAGATCGTTGCCATTTCCCGGAACCCTTGACCCTCTCTGCCTTCCGAAAAGACCCAGCGCTGGTCCAAGGGCTTCCTCCTGCCTCCAGGCCTCCGGTTCCTCTGTTTCAGGGGCGGACGCCTGACTCGATGGCTAGCTCCCGAATCCCGGACAAGGCCCGTAGGACAGGGGCCGCCCTCTCCCCCTGTCCTTGTCAATCTGCAGTCTCTTCTTCCTCTCCCTCCCTCCCCCATTCGCTATGGGAGCCTGTCAGTCTTCCCCTTCCACAACTACCCCCCTTGGGTGTGTCTTGCTAATCTCCATGCTCTCGGCCTCCGTTCAGAAGTCCGTCGTAAGAGGATTATATTTTACTGTAATACCGTCTGGCCTCAGTACAAATTAGACAATGGTTCCCAATGGCCTGAAAATGGCACTTTGGATTTCAACGTACTTAAGGGCTTAGACAACTTTTGCCACTGCAATGGGAAACGGTCTGAGATTCCTTATGTTCAGGCTTTCTTCACTCCTTCGTAGCTGTCCTTCGCTCTGCCGGTCCTGCTCTACTTTCCAAATCCTCCTGGCTGGCTCCTAACCTGACTCTCTTCCTGTCACTCTGCCCACAGCACCGGCTGACAAACCTTCTCCTGCCACGTTCCCACAGTCCCAGCTAACGACTCCTCTTCCACTTACCTGGATGATTTTCCTCCGCCCTAACCACACCATGATCCCCCCACCAGAGCATTGTAACCCTCCACCATACATCCAGCTCCAGCCCTCTGCTTCCCCCCCCACCTCCCTTCTCTTGGCTACCCTTACGCCAGGTACTTGGGAGACTGAAGTGGGAGGATCACTTGAGCCTGGGAGCTGGAGGTTCTCGTGAGCGAAGATCACACCACTGCATTCCAGTCTGGGTGACAGAGTGAGACCCTATCCCCCAAACAAAAACAAGATACATTAGCTTTACCAAAATTCTAACCTCTCAAGGCCATAAATCTCCTCCAGATAATTTGTAATATTGTTAAACCCAGGTCAAGTATTTGGAGTATTTGTTATCAGCTGATGGATGGGAAATAGTTCCATCCCCAAAGCCACCTGTTTTACAAATGAAGCAGTAGCTTCAAGAAGCAATAGCTTTGTCACTGTGAAGAAATGGCTCCGCCCTGTTGAGTTTGTGCACGATGCAAGCAACGGGCCCTGCCTCTTCTTCTGAGAGGTGAGCCACTCATGGTGGTGCTGCCTGAAGCATCGTAACTGCTAACAGATGCTAAAGAAGCCTTCAGACCCTTAAGTAGCCCTTGCTCTCCCGCCTGTACTCGGAGTCAGCTCCTAGCTGGTCATCTCTTCTCCCTTTCTGTAAGGAGAATAGGGGGCTGTTAGTGGTGACCGTGCTTCCTCAAACACTAGCCTTTGGTTTACTTTTATGTGCCACTGGATTCTGTTGCTCCGGGGATGCCAGGCTGTTTAGAAGTCTTTCCAACATCTGGTCTCTGCTTGAGAAGGTGCAGGCCTTGGCTTGGGGATGTAATTGTGTGGGCCTTGTGCTGTTGTGCTGTTGCTGCCTTTTTTTTTTTGAGACAGAGTTTCATTGTCACCCATGCTGGAGTGCAGTGGTATGATCTCAGCTCACTGCAACCTCCACCTCCTGGATTCAAGTGATTCTCCTGCCTCAACCTCCTGAGTAGCTAGGATTACAGGTGTGCACCATCATGCCTGGCTAATTTTTGCATTTTTAGTGGAGACTGGGTTTCACCATGTTGGCCAGGCTGGTCTCGAACTCCTGACCCGAAGTGATCCACCCACCTCAGCCTCCCAAAGAGCTGGGATTACAGGCGTGAGCCACTGCGCCTGGACTGTTGCTGCTGCTTTATAAGTTCCTATGACACAGCACTTGTCAGTGCTCTGCAAGCGTTACTGGCTGACCCTAATGGGATTCTAGGAAGGTGTGAACTTTGAGCCCAGTGACTCCGTTGCCAGATCCCCTCCAGACAGCAGCACGACCGCCTTGCAGCCCCCAACAAAGATGCGTGGCCTCCATCTGATTCATCATATAGTCTTGCTCCCATGTTAACTTAATAGCGTTCACTGATGGGTCTTATGTGAGAGACACAGGAGGAGACAGAAAAGCATCTAATGTAGAAGTCAGTTCTCATGGGATTCTAGAGGCTTGCGTTCCCCCCACACATAAAGTGAGCCCAGGCAATGGAGCTCAGCGTTTACATGAGCTGTTACAGTCACCACTGGTCTCAATGTGTGTATCTATACTAGTAGTAAGTGTGCGTTTGGGGTCTGTCGTCCTATGGGACAAATTAAAAAATAGAGGCTTTCCAGTGATAATGGGAATGACAGCATCATGGGGAAAGTAACTGCTCATTTCTGTGGTTCCTACCGGCTCTGTGGAGGCCTGGGTGGGAGGATGTTGGGAGCTCCATGAACTGTTTTCTAGCTGTCACTCAAGTCATTTACCAGCATCCAAGCCTGGGGTTTGGGGAAGCTGAGCGTAGTCAGGGGTAGTGGGGACAGGAACAGGGATAGATGAAGAAATATTAAGGAAGCACTTGGTGCCAATTGGAAGGCAAAGTTGTCTAGGAAATTGTCTGGGCTTCCAGGTTGGGCAATTGGGGTGGGTAGCTGAGACATTCACACATTCACTGTTAGTGGAAATACAGGACGAGAGGGTACAGGTTCACAGGACTCATTTATGGTCATGTTGAATTCAAAGTGGATGTAATAATAATACATGTTGATATCATTCTGAATGATGACAGAAATTGGATGCAAAGGAACATTGCGAACCAGGTGCAAAAATCTTGTGCCAATATAGCTTGAGAGATGAACTCTCTGAGGTGTAGGGTGTTATTAAGCTGAACGCTGTGAATAAGATGGAACAAGTATTTTTTTTTAATGAGGAATTAAAAAAATGGCTGTAGATCTGCACTGACAAGTGGGAAAATAGCCAGCTCTACCTGTTGACCCCAAGGTGTTCAAGGTGAAGGAGGAGGCTCCATCAACATGGCCTCACAAGAGAGCTAGCCTTCAGAAAGAGGAGAGCAGAAGGTGATTTTTTTATGGGTTAGGTGGAAGTTGTGGGGACATGAAATAGTGTCCTAAGACGTATTTCCAGTTTTCTCTGAAGGATACCTTCGCCTTCAAAGATTATTCTTTTAATAACTTTCCAAGTACAATAACTCCACATAGTCAAAGATGGTCAAGTACAATCGAAATAAGATACCACGGATGAAAATCAGCAGCACGACCCCACCTTCTGAAAAATTAACAATGGATTCTCAAAGACATAGATGTTGAAATGACCAGACGTAGAATATAAAACAAATCTTACTGTGTTTAATAAAGACAAGCTTGAAAATATTTGCAGGGAATAGGAGAGTGTATAAAGTTATATAGTAGGTTTGAAAAAAAGGAACAGAACTCAGTTGACATCTCTTGACTTGCTTGTTGCTGGAACATTCTCTCTGGGACCCCTGAGCCCATCTAAACTCCAGTCTGTCCATCAACTGATCGCTGCTCGGTCACCTCAGACGATGCCATTGGGAGCAGGAGAACTGCTTAGCTGAGCCCTGCCTGGATGCCTGACCCATAATGAGGGAATGTGTTTTCTTTCCCGGTCCATAAGGACGCGTGGTTTTAAGGGCAAGAACTTCCCAGTGTCATGCCCCTCTCCCATCTCTCTCTATCTGGGAGATTTAACTGTTATGTTTGAATTTCACGGGCATAGGAAGAAACTAAAAGTCAATCACTCCAGAGGAAGTTCTAAGGAACTCCTTTCATTGGCCAGCGGTCTTAGAGAAGGTGGGGGTTCCTCCCAGGTTAAAAGTCCCTTTCTTCCGCACCCCTTGGGACTCCATGTTTGGGTCCCCTTCCATGAGCCCTCTCTCGTGGAAGCTGCTTTTCCTCTCCTAAACTCCATCCCTCCCTCTCAGTTCCCTACCACTCAGTGTGGAAGCCGTGTCTCCTCTCCTGGATTCCATCCTCCGGAAACTCTCACTCTGTGAGAGGAGCTTTCCTTCTCTGGTTTTCCCCCTCTGGGAACCCTTCTCACTCAGCGTGAGAGTGGTTTTTCTTCCTCTCACTCAGTGTGAGAGTAAGCTGTTTCTCTCTCCTTCTCCTTCTTCTCTCTCTGCTTTAAATAAAATCACTTTCTACAAACACTTTTGAGTCCGGCATTTACTTTTATGAGTGCACTGCGCCGTGGTTTCCTCTCTCATTCTTGGACCAAGAACCTGGAGAAACGTCCTGTCAGGGGAACTGAGGGCACCCCTGAACCCCAAGGTTACAATAAGTCATGGTATAAGTAGAAGTGAGTACTCAGCCCCACCCAGGTAAAGACCTAGAGCCTGCCAGAAGCCCAGGGGTCTGTGTCTCCAACCCCTGCCTCACCTCTGAAGGCACCTGCTATCTTGGCCTTCATGATCTGTAACACAGTGCACTCCTAAATATTGCATATGTGTCCCTAAACAACATACTGTATCCACGACATTTAAAACCTTATTGATTGTGAAGTGTGCCATTAGGTTATGTACCAATAATAAGAAAAAACAATGCAATTAAACTGACATGTTCTTGATTAGAATTTTCATTTTATGGTTATTAAAAAAAATACTTATCACTTGTAACTTACTAACTCAAGCTGATGCCTCACACACACATGAAAACAAATTTAAAAATTCTTACGCAGCTCAAACTGCCAAAAAGCCCAGTTGTGCTGTTGGACTCAGGCAGACATGCAACAGCGACCCCAGCAGCTTCTCTATATGAGCTTTGATGAGGTTCTGGAAGTTTAAAGATGATGTCACCTATTGGCTAATGAGGCCAAATGGTCTTGACTTTCGTACTAAGACTGTTAGCGGTCTGCAAGGAAGCCCAGAAACAGTGGAGATGCACTATGGTAAGAAATTCTCAGTGGCCAGCACTCCTTTTGGATAGAGGATGATACAGCAAGGGAAACGCAGACACAGACAACCTGGGTGAAAAGTGATGGGGAGAATGTGGAGCCCAATTAGGAAGAGGTTTTAAGACTACCTGAACCAGGATATTTTGCTTTTCTTTTTTTTATGCATGCATGAGCATAATCTATAATAAAATCTGTGTGCGCACATATCATAAATTTTCTTAATAAGCATAAAATGAAAATTCTAATCAAGAAAGTTTTTTTTCATTTAACTGCATCATTTTTCATTATCTGTATGTAAGATAATTGCATACTTCACATTCAATAGGGTTTAAATGTGTTAACTAAAAAAAAATTCACAAACTTATAAATGTAGAGAAGAGACTTTATTTCTTATAACGGTTAGAATCTACAAGGTGGCCATCCCACAGACTGAGAAGCATAGACTCTGGCAAAGCCCAGAGACAGGCATTTTGAAAGAGGCGGGGCTGGCTTGGCACAGTGGCTCACGCCTATAATCTTTGGGAGCCAGAGATGAGCAGGTCACCTGAGGTCAGGAGTTTGAGACCAGCCTGACCAACATGGTGAAACCCGCATCGCTACCAAAAATATACAAAATTAGTTGGGTGTGGTGGCACATGCCTGTAATCCTATAATCCTGGCTACTCAGAAGGCTGAGGTAGGAGAATCTCTTGAACCCGGGAGGTAGAGGTTGCGGTGAGCCTAGATCACGCCATTGCATTCCAGCCTGAGCAAGGAGAGCCAAACTGCATTCCCCCCCAACCCTTTTTCCCCCAAAAAAGAGGAGGGGCTGAGGTAGCATCTTTGTGCTCAACAGGTTGGCTGTTTAACAGCTTACAGGAGGAGCTATGAATATTCATGAAGGCGGTCCTGATGCATGTGTATTGAACACACATGTATGTAACGTATGACAAGGCAGCCTCTGTAAACTGGCCAGAAACAGTCTGTGATGGTTGGTCTTCTCATCTGGAGAAAGTTACTGAAATCCATTTCTTGTCCAATCAAAGCTGTGGCTATGGCTGGTGAAACAGCGGGGTGAGTTAGTCATTGTCTAGTGGTGAGCTAAAAATTGCTTGACTATTGTTTATCTCATGGTCAGTGCTTGTTTTGCTGCTAGAGAAAAAGAAAAACCTTGCGGCAGTTAGAAAATAGTTGATTCTTTAAAGCGTAAGTGCGTGGGACTTAACCGGAATGGCCTTGGGTCCTGTTTACAACGTGGCATCTTGTTGCCACAGAGTCTGTTCTGTCAGTCTTACGCCCTCTACTTTAACATGAATCCTGGTCACTTGTGTGTACACTGCAAGCAAAAGGGAGGGCGACAATGAGGCGTGTCTGACCTCCCATCCCATAATGGCTGGGAACTCAGCTTTTAAGGTTTTTGTTGGCCAAGAGGGGGTCCATTCAGTTGGCAGGGAACTTAGGATTTTATTTTTAATTTACAGATGTTATGAATACTGTATGTTGTGTAGGGATGTATATGCAGGTGAATAAATGAAACACAGCAAGGAATTGACTATGGTAAAAATCAAGATGGTGGGCACTGTGGGGGACGAGGCAGGGGTCAGGGAGAGACCCTGGCTTCTGGCAGGCTCTAGGTCTGTACTTAACTAGGTGGTAGGAACTTCGTGCTGAACAGGTTGGCTGAACATACATATTCAACAGTTTGTAGGAGGAGCTGTGAATATTCATGACCTCTCATCCCATCATCGCTGGGAACTCAGTTTTTAAGGTGTGGTTGGGCATTAGTTTTACTATTATTGGGTGAATTTTAAATATATGTCTTTTGCACTTTTCTATGTGTGTTATTTTCATAATCAAAAAGTTTGAGGCCAGGTGCAGTGGCTCATGCCTGTAATCCCAGCACTTTGTGAGGCTGAGGCGGTTGGATCGTTTCAGTTCAGGAGTTCGAGACCAGCCTGGCCAACATGGTGAAACGCTGTCTCTACTAAAAACACAAAAATTAGCTGGGCATGATGCTGTGTGCTTGTAATCCCAGCTACTCAAGAGGCTGAGGCAGGAGAATTGCTTGAACCCAGGATAGGGAGGTTGCAGTGAGCCGAGATTGCGCCATTGCACTCTGCCTTCCAGCCTGGGTGACAATGAGACTCCATCTCGAAAAAAAAAGTTTGAAATACATTCTAAACTCAAGTTATAAACTTGGGATCCTTTGGCTCCTGAGGAAACTGCTGCAGAACGAAAGCTCCAGGGGCTTGGGTGCAGCAAGTGGGTGATGCATTTCCCACCAGCAGGAATCTAGCTCCTGGCTGAGGTGAGCCAGGCAGAGCAGCAGCCGTGGTGCCATCCTTCTGGGAGGCAGACCCCAGTTAGCAGAGAAGGTCCTGGCCAGTGCGAAGGTGCCAGTCTCATCCTCAAGGCTGGGTTTGGGACTCTTTCCAGAAGGAATGATCTCTGTGCTTGGGTTGGTTGGTAGGGGCAATGGATCCTTTAACACTGGGAAAATTCATACATATGGGAGTGAGAGACACATGGCAGTGAACTATAAACAAACATTAGCAGGTTCTTAGAAACTCTGGGGGTGGGACATACAGGCAACGGGGACTACAGCTGTGCACTATCACACCTGGCTAATTTTTTTTTTTTGGTAGAGTTGGGGCTTACAGGTCATAGGTAGATTTAAAGATTTTCTGATTTGCAATTAGTTAATGAAAAGCAGCTTTGTTTATAGATTTGGGGTCATCAGGAAAGGATGTTAGCTCTGGCTCGTGTGACTCCCTCCAGGCCCTCAGGAAGAAACTTAGAACAAAGAATGGCGGTCCAGAGTTCAGTCTTTGGTTCCCCCTCATCAGAGGTCTGTGTGCCACAGATCTGTTTGGTGGGGGTCCGGTTTTCTGGAAAACAACTCAGGGACTTTAAACTCCTGGACTGGCTATTTGTCCTTCTAACATCCACCTCCCTTCTTCCTTAGGAATGGAATCCTGACTTTGTTTGGGTGTCACCATGCCCAGACAGAAACCTCCCTTCCTCGGCCTCTGTGCATCTGCACGTTGACACAGTCTGGTGAAGAGTTACCATCTCACGGTTTCAGGCAAAGCTTTTGCTTTTGTGGCCGAGGCACGTTCCTTCTTTGCTTCCCTCTCTCTTGCTAGACAAACAAGAGGACAGGAGATCAGCTGTCTGTGGCCAAAGAAAGGGGAGTGAAGCCAGTGTGAGCGCCCACCTGGGACTGCCTCCTTTGGCCTTTGCTGCGTTTTCGATACCATCTCCCGGATAGGTGCAGGCCACTGTCAGTTGGCTTTTCTTTTGCGTGCAGCTGAATGTAGTCCTCAATGATGCACAGAGGGGGCCATGAGTGTTTGCACAGGGGCAGAGTCCTCCTGCACCAGTGCAGCCTCAGGAAGGGCGTCTCTCAAATCTGCCTTGTTCTCCCATCAGGAAGCAGGGAGGAGGGGACTGGGACAGGAAGAAGGCGTGGCCTGGAATATCACTCACTCAGCATGGGTGTCTCTGTGAGTGGATGCAGTGTGCTTGTCCTATTCAATCCTGATGTCCTCAGGGGCTGGGAATTGTCTTGCCCTCATTCTCAATAAGCCTAGAGTGAGGCTAGGCCCTGAGGAGGGGACACCTGGGAGCACACATTCTGATTGGTGCTCAGGTGGTCACCTCCAGCTTGCAGACAGCAGGTGGGCCAGGTTGGGGCACCCCACCACCCATGGGAGAGCACACAACCTAATGTGCTGGGTGTCTCAGACCGTGTGCATCAGCGGGTCCCGAGTCCGGTAGGTGACAGGGCAGGGAGGATGCCTCACCCTCAAACCACAGTGGGCCTTTCAGGTTCACTTTATTCTTTTGAAATGGTGTGTTGTTCTGTCTCCCAGGCTGCAGGGCAGTGGTGTGATCTTGGCTCACTGCAACCTCCGCCTCCCGGGTTCAAGTGATTCTTCCACCTCAGCCTCCTGAGTAGCTGGGATTATAGGTGTGCACTACAGCACCCAGCTATTTTTTGAATTATTTTTTTAGTAGAGACGGGGTTTCTCCATGCTGGCCAGGCTAGTCTTGAACTTCTGACCTCAGTTGATTGTCTGCCTCAGCCTCCCACAGTGCTGGGATTACAGGCCTGAGCCACCACGCCGGGCCAGGCTCACATTTTTGTTAGAAGTGCATTAGGGAGTCTCCCACAGTGCAGAGAGAGAGAAGAGGGAGGAGCTAACACATCTTGCCTGACCAGTGTGTCCCCATCAGGCCTTAACATGTTCCTGCAGCCACCCAGAGACGTGGTTACTAAAATTGCCATGGCAGAGGTAAAGCAAGGAAGAAGTGAATCGCCCAGACATCGGAGGGAAGAGGCCACACATTCGACCCACCTCCAACAGGGCAGCCACTGTGCTTTCCATAGCAGCTGGGACACAATTGTGAAAATTCCATTTCACAGACTGGCTCATGGGGAATTCTGAGCAATTGAACAGGATAATAAAATTAGTGTTTTAAATCTTGTTATGACTTTTAAAAAATTTAAATTCATCAAGACTTTCCTTCCCGGCTCTTCTTCCCTGAGTTCCCAGCTGTGCACTTTGCATCTTACGCAGATATGAAGGCAACTCGGCATCTGCATCTTTCCCCGTGTTCAGGCCTCAATCCTGGGAGTCGCCCGAATTTCCCGCATGTCCTGCAGCAGCGACGGCATCTGACATGTTGTGTGGCTGGCTGTCCCCCGTGAAATCATAGCTCTGGAGGGCAGGGTGTGTTTCTTTGTTTTCCATCCTGGTGCGCAGGGACACTGTGTGACCTTGGCGCAGATCAGGGGCTCAGTGAGTTGAAAACGGCGGTCAGTGCACCCACCGCCTGAGGTCGGACTCTCTTCTCCCTGTGCCTGCCTCTCCCATTAGGCTTGGGCTGTGTTCAGGCGCAGACCCTGCTGAGTCGCTTCTGTATTTCCGGGGCCAGCCGCCGCAGGGGCGCCGGAAACATTTCTTGAACTAAGTTGAACAGATCAGAGCAGCTGGGATGTCCACAGGTGAACCTGGATGAGGGGAGATAGGGCGGTCTTGGAGCCCATCAGGCCCAGGGCCATGCCTCGGCAGATGGCATGTCTTAGTTTGTTTCCCTAGAAGCAAACTGAGGAAAAGATCGCAGCACAAGGCACTTACCTGGGAGGTGCAGGAGAGGAGCAGGGACAGCAGGCAGGGCTGCCAGCAGGAGAGCCAGCCACTTTGGTGGGAGGCTGGAAACGCTGGGCTGGTGCAGACACACCAGCTGTCAGGGGTGCTGCCCTGGGGCTTCTGCCAGCAGGTGCAGGGAGGGCAGGATGGCGGTGCAGAGATGCAGAGGCTGCAGTGGGGTGGGGAGGCTAAGCTGCTGTGTGGTGGGGCTGAGGGGTGAGTGGTCCTCTGAAGCAGCTGCTACTCACTGGGGAGAGTGCAGTCATCCTTGGGGAGGGAGGGCATCCTGATTCAGGATGGGAGGGAGCAGGCAGGAGCACCCCAACAAACTGCTGGGGTCACTACTTCTGTCATGCTGATTCTTGAACTGGAGGGTGAGAAGCAGCAGGACATGGCTGCCGCATGAATGGAGCACTGCACCTGGGCCAGGGCAGCTGGTGGCTGTTTTAACAAAGTAACTCAGCTTTGGATCTGGGTGGACCCAGGTTCAAATCCTGCCTGTGATCCTTTCCAGCTTAATCTTAGGCAACTTACTTGGCCATGTTTTCCTTGGTGGTGAAATGGAGACAGAAGGCTCCCCAGTGGGAAGGCTGTGGCCCTACATGATAGGTGCAGGCTGGAGACCTGGCATGGCCTAGGTTCAAGGCAGGCCACGCACAACTGTGTCCCCCCCCCCCAGCCAGTGTCACCTAACCACATGCTGTTTTTATCAGCTAAGATAAAGCTAGCTGCTATAATAGATCAACCTCATCTTCTCCGTGGCATGATTTAACACCTTAGAATTTTATTCCTTACTCAGGGAAGCTCAGTCTATGGAGGTGAGAAGTGGAAGGTGCTCTCTGCAGCTCTGACAGATCCAGGCTGACAGTCCCTGCCATCCCCAAGGCTCAGCTCCTGGATGCCCTTGGCTGCAGACAGTGGAAGGGAGGGAGCGTAGAAGGCCTGCCTGAGGTCACTCAGCACGCGTCAGCTTCATTCCCAGTCCATGGCTGGAGAGCAATCACATGGTGCAGGGCTGCAAAGGCTGCCAGGAAGTGTGTTCTGTGTTGTGTGCCCAGAGCAAGGGAAGCGTTTGGTGAAAGTTTGCCCTCTCCACCACAGCGCTGCTGTGACAGTCGAGATCAAATGCATGAGGCACTGGCTTTCACACAGTTAAGGCGTCCTCACTGCTATGAGCTGGGTTTTCCTCCAGCTTCTGCTCCTGTCCAGACAGAGCACCTATGTTTTTTTTCTATCCACTGAATCAGAGAACCCGCCTTTCTCAGGGCAGAGACCAAATTCCCAGCTTGTATGAAATGAGATTTTCTTCCCAGTAGTACATAGTGGAATGTCTACAGACATCTGTAAGTGTTTGTTGCAGCCCGTGATTTCTCCCTTGTTAGGGACCTGTGGCCCCTGCATCTGGCTCCCCAGGATGGGACTGAGCTGAGCTTGGGACGCTGAGAGAATGCCAGACCCAGGATTTTCCCCACAAGCAACTAGATCCTGACCACCGGTTTTTGATGAGAATCAGGTTTTGAAGACTGACCTGGTTTATAAGAGCTTCCTTATGAAGAAGGCTTTGTAGATCTCACCATTTACAGATATCAGAGACAAGTTTCCTTCTGAATGATATCATTCTGCTCTGACGTCCCTGGGAACACATATCCGAGTCAACATCTCCGATCTTTTCAAGTTAAGTTAGCTCCCTCTAGGGAGCCAGACAGAAGACGGCTTGAAAGCAACTAACAATATAGATTCATCCATTTTTGATGCTTGGATTAAATTTTATTAAAATGACTGTTCTCTATTGCCTAAAACATCTATTTTGAGAATTATTTGTCATTATTTCTAAGATCATACTTATAACTCTGCCCTAAATTGTAACTAAATAGGAAAAGCATACTTAAATTCTGACTAAGTGATAACTTAATCCACATTTAAAGGACTTCCTTGGATGAAGGACACTGGAAATTTAAACTTTGCAACCTGTCTTTTTACTGCCCTTTTCTGTTCATCTTAGATCGGCTTAATGGCATAAACTAATAATAACATGGGAAGTATTTAAAGACTTAAAAACCACAGACCTGCGTTTGGAAACTATTTTTCTTCAAGAAAGTATATGCCACTCTGCAAGAAGCCAGATGTCTTTCCACTGGGGCACGTCTGGCTGATGGTGGCACTGCTCACGTCCCCTCTGATGAGCGGGTGATGGTGGCACTGCTCACATCCTCTCTGACGAGAGGCTGGCACTGCTCACGTCCTCTCTGACCAGGGGCTGATGGCGGCACTGCTCACATCCTCTCTGATGGCGGCACTGCTCATGTCCTCTCTGGCCAGGGGCTGATGGCGGCACTGCTCACGTCCTCTCTGATGGCGGCACTGCTCACGTCCTCTCTGGCCAGGGACTGATGGCGGCACTGCTCACGTCCTCTCTGACCAGGGTGACCACATGCTCTGGCTTGCTGGCCACATCTAGTTTTGCCTGTTGTTCTAGGGTCCTAATAGGGCCCCCATTCACTCTCAGAAGTGTCCTCTTTGGGATCACCCTACGTGGTCACCCTATATCTGGTTGATGTGATATTAGTAAGCATAAAGTGACCTTTGAGGAAGCCAGATCATTTATCCATTGGGGTGACTGGAGTCTTTCTGAGAAATATTGACTTTATTTTAAAAGATTTCAATACCTTCAGACACACTGATTTTTGATGACATGAATTGTATGTATAAAGAGCATTCAGTAAGCTCAGAGACACTAACAGAAAGCACATGAACCACAGAGGTGTGGAGTCTAATATGGCAGAACCGTGTTCTATCCTCTACTCCCAGAAATCAGTAGCTCCACCTAATGGTCCTCTGGACCTGGTAAGCCCTGAAAGCCCTCTGTTAGGTGAAGACGGAGCTCATAGCTCCTGGCGTCAACCTGTGTCTTTCCTTATCTCTGTTGCTTTCCAGGCGATGCCAGCAGCCCCTCCCTGATTAGCCTGGCGCTTTCTGCCATGCACCTATGTCATGCCTGCAGCCACTGCTGCCCAGAATCTTCAGTGGTGCCCCTGCCTTCAGTGTCCTCTGCCCAGCTCTGTCAGGGCATCTGTTTCTATGACCTCTGCCAGGAGATGTGGCGCACCTGCCATCCAGATCCCAGGTGGGTGGAGGGACAGGCAGGTGTGAGCCTTCATCTGGGGCCAGCAGCATTCACAGCCAGGGTCTGCAGGTGGAACGCGAACCCCACACCCATTGGCTCTTTGACCTCAGACAGGCTTCATAACCTCACTGTGCCTCAGTTCCCTCAGCTGTTAAATGTCTAGTGGTTGCTACCTCCCAGGGGTGTCACGAGGATTAGAGGCATCACCCCCATGCCTGTGATCAGTGTATAGGAGGTGTCACCCCCATGCCTGCCTCAAAGCCTGCCTGACTAACCCCTGCCGCCCTACGGGAGGTGTTCTCTGTTGTTCAAAGACGTTTTGGTTCGGAGAGGCAGACTCGCTGGGCTCAGGGCACCCCTAAGGAGGTCACTGAGTGTGGCCTGGAACCCCAGGTATGGAGATGTGTCCTGGTGCCAGGAGGAGAGAGGTCCCATGAGCCTCCAGCCTGGGTGTCTGCCTTTCTCCTCTGGAGGTGTCCTCACCCATGGCAACACTCCTGTTCCAGCTCCCAGCTGGGCCTCTGGGCTTGGGAAAGGTGGCTGGCCGCTGGGCTGGCAGCCCAGAACTCATCTGCAGAGGGCACAACTGAATGAAGGGTGAGATTGGGTGTCCCTGCCACCCTGCAGGGCCCTGGCAGGCTCTCTCTTGCCTTTGCTCCCCGACCCCTCCACCCATTCTCTATGCAGCTGTTCCTGTCCAGGCTGCCTCTTACTAATGTCTATTGTGGCAACATACCAACAGCAAGCATTGGAATGTGCCTGTTGCCCTCTCTGCTCAGCTCCCTGCCAGCACCCACCCCAGATCCTGTCAGTTGGGAGAATGGGGGACATCACCAGAGTCTCAGTCATTGTTTCTGAATATGGGGAAATAGTCCTCACCTGCTATGGTTGTTCCTTCCCAAGGACCATGCCTGCAGCAGGAAGGCTCACAGCAAATACCCACTGCTACTGTTACTCCCTGACTTCACAGAGAGAGACAGTGGCCACGTGGGACTCCCCTCCCTTTCCACACTGCCCATTGACTTCCTCTTGCTATGCACCCACCCTTCTGGTGCATGCAGCCCGCTTTGGTGGGGTGGTGGGTGGGTGGGAGGCTGGAAAGGTCATGGTCTGTGCTTTCAAGCTTTCCAGCTTATGTGGAGGCATTTCTTCAGCACAAACTACCATCCCTCATAATGGAGCAGCTGCTGCGGGTATGTCTTGTTCTTTCGAAGCACGTGAGCGGCTGTTGTGAGAGTGATCTTGACTGGGAGTGGCATCTGAATTAGGGATAGAAACCGAGTGACGGAATAGTTATTTAGAAAGGTTTCAATAATTACTGCCATTTTCACAGGATTCCCACTAAAATAGGCAACTCTGAAGGCAAAGAGCTGAGAGAGTCTGCTGCAGGGGCCAGGAGGTTGTGTTGGAAACAGCTTTGTGTCTGGAATTAGAAAGCTGAGCTCCAGTCCTGTGCCACGAGGCAGGTCCTTCCACCTCTCCAATTCCCAGTTTTCCCATCTGTAACCACACCCACACTTCAAGAATAAAACCGCAAATGTACACACTAGCCCAGCGCCTGCATGGCACTCACAGCCTGGGCAGGAATCGCCATGGCACCTTGTGTTGGCAGAGCATCTAGCAGTACCAAAGGACTGTTTCAGTCCATCATTTCTTTTGACCTTTTTAAGAATCCTGTAACATACACAGAGCAGGGACTCTTATCTCTAATTTTTCAGTGAGAGAGAGGCTAAGGGCATTTAGCCACAAGACGAAACACTGCAGAAAAGAAGCTGGATTTTTTTTTTTTTTTTTTTTTTTTTTTTAGACAGAGTCTTACTCTGTCACCAGGCTGGAGTGCAGTGGTGCGATCTCTGCTCTCTGCAACCTCTGCCTCCTGAGTACAAGTGATTCTCCTGCCTCAGCTTCCCAAGTACCTGGGACTACAGGCATGTGCCACAGGTCTGGCTAATTTTTTGTATTTTAGTAGAGACAGGGTTTCACTGTGTTAGCCAGGATGGTCTCGATCTCCTGACCTGCCTCGGCCTCCTAAAGTACTGGGATTACAGGCGTGAGCCACCGAGCCCGGCCAGAAACTAGAGCTTTTAATCTGACTCTCAGTCTTGTTCGTTTCTTTTTTTATTTATTGAGGGGAAATCCGTATAACATAAATTTAACCATTTTACACTGAGCAATTCAATGGCATTTAGTAGATTTAAAATGTTATGCAACCACTACCTCTATCTAGTTCCAACATTGTCCGAGGTCATGAATATTTATCCCTAAGTTTTATCCTAAGATTTTAAAAAGTGGTTTTAGCTCTTTTACTGCATTTAGGTTCACTGATCTATTTTGAGTGAATATTTGTATATGGTATGAAGTACAGGCTCCAATTTCATTCTTTTGCATGTGGATATCCAGTTTTCTCAGCACCATTTGTTGAAAGACTGTCCTTTCTCTTTTGAATGTTCTTGATACCCTTGTAGAAAAGCAATTGTCCCTAGACAGCAGGTTTATTTCCAGACTCTCAGTTCTATTCTATTGGTCTGTATGTTTATTCTTATACTAGCACTATACAGTTTTGATTACTGTAGCTTTGTAGTAAGTTTTGAAAATGGCAAGTGGGGTACTCCAGGTTTTTTCTTCTTTTTCAAGATTGTTTTAGCTTTTCACAGCCTCTTGAAATTCCATACACATTTGAGAACTGGCTTCTTCATTTCTGAAAAACATTGATTTTGACAGGGATTGCATTGTATTTGTAGGTCACTTTGAGTAGTATTGTCATCTTAACATTATTAAGTCCTTCAATCCAGGAAGATGAGATATTTTTCCATTTATTTAAATCTTTAGAAATTTCTTTTCAGCAATGTCTTATAATTTTTAGTGTACAAGTCTTTCACATCCTTGGTTAAATTTATTGCTGGGTATTTTATTATTTTTGATGTTATAAATAGAATTGACTTTTTACTTTCCCTTATAGATTATTTACTGCTGATATATAGATACACAACTGATTTCTGCATGTTGATCTTTTACCCTGCAACTTTGTTGATTAGCTGTAGCAGTTTTTGTGTAGATTCTTTGGGATTTACTATGCAGGATCATGTATTCTGTGAATAGAGATGGTTTTACTTTTTCCTCTCCAATTTGGATATTTTAAATTTCTTTTTCTTGCCTAATTGCTCTGGCTAGCATCTCCAGTACAATCTTAAATAAATAGTGAAAGCAGGCATCCTTGATCTTAAGGTCCTGATTTAAGGGGGAAACTTTTAGCCTTTTGAATGTAATGTCTCTGGATTATGTCTCTTGGATATGTTGTTAGCTGTGGGTTTTTCATAAAAATTCTTTACTAGATTGAGAAAGTTCACTTCTATTCTTGTTTTATGAGTATTTTTTTTAAATTGTAAAGGTATTAGATTTAGCCAGATTCTCCTTCTGCATTGAGATAATTGTGTTTCCTTTTGTTCTATTAATGTATATTACACTGATTAATTTTCATATATTGAACTACCTTTGCATTCCTGAGATAAATCCCACTTGACCATCATGTATAATCCTTTTTATATACTGCTGAATTTAGTTATATAGTATTTTGTTGAGAATTTTGCATCTCTATTCATTAGAAATATTGATCTGTAATTTCTTTTCTCTTTATGTCTTTGGCTTTGATGTAAAGTAATTCTGACCTCATGGAGTACATTAGGAAGTCTCCCCTCTTCTTGTATTTTTTTTTTAGAAGACTTTGACAATAATTGGCATTAATTTTTATTTAAATACTTGGTATAATTCACCAGAGAATCCATCTGGTTCTGGGCTTTTCTCTGTTGGGAGGCTTTTGATACTAATTTAATCTCTTTACTTGTACATCTGCTCAAACTTTCTATTTCTCCTTAAATCAGTAGAATGGACAAAACTGTGTCCCTTCCCCAATTCATATGTTGACCCTAAACCTCAATGTAACTGTATTTGGAAATGGGGCCTTTAAAGAGCTAATTAAGGCTAAATAATACCAAAAGTGTGGTGCCCTAATCCAATATGACCGGTGTCCTTATAAGAGGAGGAACAGACACCAGGCATGTGTGCACACAGGGAAAAGGCCATGTGGGCACACAGTGAAATGTCAGCTGTCTGCAAGCCAAGGAGGGGCAACCAAAGAAACTAAACCTGCTGACACCTTGATCTTGGGCTTTTAGCCTACAGGACTGTGAGAAAATAAGCTTTTGTTGTTTATGCCACCTAGTCTGTGGTAATAGCTTTGGTAATTTGTGTGTTTCTGGGAATTTTTAAAATCATTTTATCTAGGTTATCTAACTTTTTGGTGTTAAATTGTTTATAGCATTTTCTGTAACACTTTAAATTTCTGTCAAGTTCATAGTAATGTTTCCATGTTCATTTCTGATTTTAGTTTTTTGCATCTTTCTCTTTTTTTTCTTTGTCAGTCTAGCTAAATGGTTGTCACTTTGTTGATCTTTTCAAAGAACAGTGTTTTGGTTTTGTGATTCTTCTTATTGTTTTTCTGTTTTGTATTTCATACATCTCCATTTATCATTATTTCCTTCCTCCTGCTAGGTTTAAATTTAGTTTGCTCTAGCTTTTTTTTTAAGTTGTCAAGTTTGGTTATTAATGTGAGTTTTATCTCTTTCTCTCCTTCTCTCTCTCTCTTTTTTTTTTTCTAGATGGAGTCTTACTCTGTTGCCCAGGCTGTAGTGCAGTGGCATGATGTTGGCTTACTGCAACCCCTGCCTCCTGGGTTCAAGTGATTCTTCTGCCTCAGCTTCTTGAGTAGCTGGGATNTTTGGTAGAGACGAAGTTTCACCATATTGGCCAGGCTTGTCTTCAGCTCCTGACCTCGTGATCCACCTGCCTCGGCCTTCCAGAGGGCTAGGATTACAGGTGTGAGCCACTGAGCCCCGCCTTTTCCTGTTTTAAATGTAGGCATTGATGGCTATAAATTTTGCCCTGATCACTGCTTTTGCTACATCTCATAAATTTAGGTATGTTGGGTTTTTATTTTCCTTTGTATGAAGATATTTTTAATTTTTTTTGATTTCTTCTTTGACCCGTTGGTTATTTAAATGTAATGTTTATGTATTTGCAGATTTTTCAGTTTCCTTCTGATGTTGATTTCCAGCTTTATTCCATTGTGTTTGGAGAAGATACTTTACATGATTTTAATTTTTAAAATTTATTGAGACTTATTTTGTGGTTTAATATATGGTCTACCCCAAAGAATGTTTCATGCACACTTGAGAAAAATGTGTGTTCTGCTGTTTTTGGGGTGGAGTGTTCTATATGTGTCTCAGGTCTACTTGGTGTGTGACATTGTGCAAACCCTCTATTTTCTTATTGATCTTCTGTCTATATGTTCTATTTGTTGTTGAGAATGAGGTATTGAAGTCTCTAGCTACGATTATAGAAGTACTTCTCCCTTTAATTTTGTCAATGTATACTCAATATTTTGTGGCCGTGTTGCTTAGTGTGTATATGTTTGTAGTTGTATCTTCTGATGATCTTTTAATTACTACGTAGTGTTTATCTCTTGTAGCAGCCTTTTTTTTTTTGAGACAGAGTCTCACTCTGTTGCTCAGGCTAGAGTGCAGTGGTGTAATCATAACTCACTGCAACCTCCAACTCCTGGGCTCAAGTGGTTTTCCAACTTAAGTCTCCCAAGTATCTAGGTCTATAGATGTGTGCCACTATGCTTGGCTAATTAAAACTTTTTTTTGGTAGAGATGGGGTCTTGCTTTCAAGAGCAGACTGAGATGTTGCTCAGTCTGTTCTTGAACTCCCAGCTTCAGTGATCCTCCTGCCTCAGTCTCCCAAAGTGCTGGGATTACATATGTGAGCCACTATGTCCAGCCTCTTGTAATAGCTTTTGACTTAAAATTTATATTGTCTGATCTTTGCATAGCTACCCCACCTGTCTTTTGGTTACGATTTGCATGGAATATCCTTTTTATACTTTCACTTTTAAAATAGCAGAATCAAAAATATTTAAAAATACACAGTACACAGTTATACCATGTTTAAAAAAATCCTTTCTTTACTATTCACCATTTGATTGGAGAGTTTAAACCATTTATATTTAAAGTAGCTACTGATAAAAATGGATTTATTTCTTTCATTTTTCTATGTTTTCTGTGTCTTACACTTTTTGTTCCTCATTTCCTCCATTACTACCTGCTTTTAAAATTATTTTTTTGGTAGTGAACAATTTTGATGTCTCTTTTCCTTTAGTGTACTTTAAAAACATATTTTCTTAGTGGTTACCATGGGGATTACACTGAACATCCTAAGTTTATAACCATCTAGTTTCAATTAATACCAGCTCAGTCTTACTAACATACGAAAACTCTGCTCCTATACAGCTGCATCCCCACCTTAAATTGTTGGCATTACAAATTACATCTTTATACATTGCGGGTCTAGTTACACGAATTTCAATTTTGTATGCATTTATCTTCTACATCATTTAGGGAATAAAAAAGGAGTTACAAATAAAAAAATGTAATACTGACTTTTATGTTTAGAAACCTCTCTATTTCTTTATGTGGCTTTATGTTACTGTTTAGTGTTCTTCCATTTCAGCATAAAGGACTCCCTTTAGCATTTCCTTTAGGGCAGATATATTAGTAACAAGCTTCCTCCACTTTTGGTCGTCGGGAATGTATTAACTTCATTTTTCAAATTAGTTTTGCTGGTTATTGAATCTTGGTTCACAGTTTTTTTTTTCTTTTCTTTGGTAGTTTAAATATATCATCTCACTGCTTTCTGTTCTCCATGGTTTGTGATGGAAGATTGGCAGTTAATCTTATTGAGAATCTATTGTACATGATGAGTTGCTTCCGTTTTGCAACTATAAGAGCCTCTCTTTATCTTTGTCTTTGAATTGCTTGTAATGTGTCTAAGTGTGGATCTCTTTGAATTTATTCTATTTGGAGTTTAATATCGTTCATCAAATTTAGACAGTTTTCATTCATTATTTCATCAATAGTTGTTTCTGCCATTTTCTTTCTGTTTTCCTTCTGGGACTTCCATATGGCGTATGTTGTCCTGTTTGATAGTGTCTTATTCTTTTTTCTAACTTTATAACAGATAATTCCAATTGTTCTATCATCGATTTCTCTGATTTATTTTTCTGCCTGTTCAAATCTGCTGTTTAACCCCTCAGGTGAATTTTTCTATTTTCTTTTTTTTTGAGATGCAGTCTTACTGTGTTACCCAGGCAGGAGTGCAGTGGCACGATTTTTGCTCACTGCAACCTCTGCCTCCTGGGTTCAAGTGAGTCTCCTGCCTCAGCCTCCCAAGTAGCTGGGACTACAGGTGTGTGCCACCACACCCAGCTAATGTTTGTGTTATTGGTAGAGATGGGGTTTCACCTTGTTGGCCAGGCTGGTCTTGAACTCCTGACCTTAGGTGATCCGCCTACCTTGACCTCCCAAAGTGCTAGGATTACAGGCATGAGCCACTGTGCCTGGCCAAATTTTTCATTTCAGCAATTTGACTTTTCAGTTCCAGAATTTCTGTTTGGTTTATTTTATAATTTATATCTGTTTATTGATTTTCTCATTTTGTACATGCACTGTTCTCCTGGTTTTATTTAGTTTGTTGTCCATGGTTTTCTTTAGTTCTTTAAACCTTTTAAGACAGTTGATTTAAAAATTTTGTCCAGTAATTCCAACATTAAGATTTCCTCACAGATGGTTTATATATATATTTTTTCTGTGAGTGGGCCACACTTTCGTATTCCTTTGTATATCTTGTGATTTTTTTTTTTGTTGTTGAAAATTGGGCATTTTGAATATTACAATGTGGTTACCCTGGAAATCAGATTATCTCCATTTCCTAGAGTTTGTTGTTTTTCTCTTCTTGATGAATTTTGTCCTCTATTTCTTTAGTGTAATTTTCCAAACGAATTTTGCAAAGACTGGATTCGTTGTCATTTGTGGAAATCTGTTTCATTTTCTCAGTAGTCAACAGTGACATTCCAGAGGTTTCCTTAAATATCTGGAGTGAAAGAAAAAAGAAGGGAAGAAAGAAATAAATGCATGAATAAAACAAGAAAGCAAGAAAGAGAGAAGAATAGGGAAGCTAGCTTTGGTAAGACAGAGAGAAGTTACTAGTGTTCTGCCTTTTGCAGCTTGGCTCTGAGCTGGGACACTCCCTTGGTGCTAAGCCAGGCTGCCTGCAACTGTGCCTTAGCTTTTGCCTCTCGGTTGCATGGAGCCCACAGATCTGTCAGATGCTTTCTCCTATGTGTCCTGTTCTGGGCCTGTGCGTTATCTTCTATCTTTGCTAGTATACACAGCAGCCATTCTGAGCGCGTATTCCTCCAATAGCCTTACTTTTTGGCCTCTACCTTTTTGGCTTTTGGTCTATCACTTGCCTGACCACAGTTCCCTATACCAGGTGGGAAGAAGAGGGCAAGAAAAAGTCAATTTGGTCTTCCAGGGAACCATCAGAAGATGAATACACAGTACCACATTTTTTTTTTTTTTTTTTTTTTTTTGTGAGACAGAATTCCGCTCTTGTTGGCCAGGCTGGAGTACAATGGCATGATTTCGGCTCACTGCAACCTCTGCCTCCTGGGTTCAAGTGACTCTCCTGCCTCAGCCTCCTGAGTAGCTGGGATTACAGGCACGGGCCACCACGCCCAGCTAATTTTATATTTTTAGTAGAGACGGGGTTTCTCCATGTTGTCCAGGCTGGTCTCGAACCCCTGACCTCAGGTCATCCACCTGTCTCGGCCTCCCAAAGTGCCGGGATGACAGGAGTGAGCCACCATGCCCAGCCAGTACCACAATATTTTAAGAACAAAGTCTTCATTAGTCCCTGGCACCAGCAAGCCACACAGGGAATGCAGCCTGCTGCCCCCATGGCTGACGCCACTGTGCTATGGAATGGGAGGAAGGTGGATGAGCAAAAATGCTGCCAGGCTTTCTTACCAAAGCTAGCTTCCATTTTATTTATTAGCCATCCCTTTGTTGCCATACATTTGAGATTAGAGCCCAGAGTTTAAAAAAGTTGATTAAGTCAGTCTTTGACATTTATGGTTGTTTCAATGGAAGGATCGATTCTTTAAGCCACTTATTCCCTCATGTTCTGTGACATCATTCCTGGTTCTTGGTGATGATGAAAACATTCTTCCTTGCTTGCCAGACAGTTATTCAAGTTAATATTATTTCTAGGTCTTGTGTGACACAATCAAGAAGCCCAGCGGTCTTCTGAGGATGCGAAAAAGAGCTTCCGAAGTCCTCCTCACCATCTTATTTGCAGTTTGCATCACGGTTAGTGCTAAAAAGTCCCTGAAGCTGATCTTCACTTGTGCACTGTTTAAGCATTCCTTTACAGCATTACCTTATCAAATGGTTTAGAAATAACAGGTTATGATATGATTCTTTTTGTCAAAAATGCACTTTTCAACACCTTTGCCCACCCTTGGTAGGTTTACTCATCCACCTGTGCTTGACCATGACTTACCCAAGTCTTACTGTCGCAGCTTCCAGGCCTTCATAAGCCGCATTAAAAACTGAACTGTTCTGTTTGAAGTAAGGGTGAAGCTCAGAGCCGGGAGCTTGCTTCTTGCTCTTTCCCGCATGCGTCTGTGGAATCCCCTTAGTACAGGTTCTTTGCAAGGTGTCGTAGAACTAGACTGCAATATTATACTCCACCAGAAGATGTCACTATAACATGTGGCTTGTATGTGCTGAATTCATGGTAATTTGGAGTAACAGCGATCCTTCCATTTTCCCTGTGAATCAACAAGAGAAAGAAAAAGGTAGTTTTGGCCGACTTATATATAAAAACTTTGAAGGTGAGAAAGAAATAGTCAGTATCTATTCATAATGTTTAATTAATTAATTTAGTTATACATATTTGAAATTATATATCATATAGCATCACATTAATATATAAATATCACATTTATTTTCACCCATATTTCATGGAACAACTTTGTGAAAGTTCCTTACATAGTTATCTTTCGTAAGTGTCTTTATTGTCGCTAAAAACACTTAAAAACTTTTATTTGGAAACACTTTCAAACTTACAGGAAAGTTGCAAGAATCAGAATAGAACACAGAATATTCATATACCATTTTCCCACATTCAACTTTTGTTAACAGTTTGTTCATTTGCTTTATTTCATTTTCTCTTTCTCTCTCTGTGTGCTATATCTATATATCTATATCTATATCCATTTATTTATCACTAAATATGTTGGTATGTATTTCCTAAGAAAAGACATTCTAACACACCCTTTGGTTCAAATACCAACTTCAGGCCAGGGGCGGTGGCTCACGCTTGTAATCCCAGCACTTTGGGAGGCTGAGGTGTGTGGATCACCTTAGGTCAGGAGTTCAAGACCAGTCTTGTCAACATGGGTAAACCAGCGTGCCTGTAATCCCAGCTTCTCGGGAGGCTGAGGCAGAAGAATCACTTGAATCCGGGAGGTGGAGGTTGCAGTCAGCCGAGATCGTGTCATTGCACTTCAGCCTGGGCGTTGCAGTAAGACTCCATCTCAAACAAACAAGCAAGTAACGACTTCAGCAACTTTTCTTCTAATCTGTTGACTATATTCCAGTGTTGTCAATTGGCCCAATAATGTATTTTATGGCATTTCTTCTGCTCCTGTAGAGAAACCATCTAGGATCAGGTATTGCATTAGCTGCCCTGTCCTTCAAATCTCCTTTAATCTGGAACATTTCCGTAGCCTTTCCTTGTCTCTTATAACTAGTATTTTTGAAGAATGTAGTCACTTTCCCTCTCCCCCCAGCTTTTTAAATAGAATGATCCTGATTATGGGTTTGTCTGAAGTTTCCTCATGGCTAGATTTGGGTGATGCATCCTGGGCCAGAATGATGGAGAGGCGATGCTATGTCCCCTTCAGTGCAGCCCATCTCAGGGCATATGGTGCCTGTCTGTTTCTCAATGGTGATATTAATTTTCATCACTTGGTCAAAGTGCTCTTCAATTTCTCCATGGGTGTGCCACCCACATTCCAGGAATGGTGCTAAGTATTCAGCTTATATTTTTCACAGTTAATCCTCATGGCAATTTGCAAGCTGGTCTTCAGTCTTCTCACTACCCAGATACAGCAACTAGTGCCTACTGACACTGAGATTCCATGGCACACATTGGTGAAGCTGGTGTTTGGTGCTGGTGCATCTGACTTTCCACGTCTCCACTGTGTTTCCCAGGCTGAGATGTTCTGATTAGGGTTCCATAAGCCAGCACCATGTTATGCCGTCTGCTTTATTTGTGGAACTCTGCCAAAGTGGTTGCACATATAGTGAGGCTAATGTGTGGTCTTCAGAGTTTCCTACCTACGACCTTGACATTCTCAGTATTCATGTGTTGGGAAGAAATTGAGAAAATTCCCATGTGCATTGTTATATCAGGATGGGCAAACATGAGAAACTACAGTCGCTATAGAGTTATAATTTTTATTAAAGAAATCAGAAATATACATTTTCAATTCTCCAGAAGCATTTTGTTCCTGATTTCCAAGTCTCACTGCAATTGCGAGTTAATAAAAACAAGTTTTAATATGCCGGCAGAAAATTGGTACTATTTCCAGTCTGTGCTATGAAACAAATAAAATGTGGGGAGAAATTGAGCTCTCCTTTCAGAAACGGGAAATGGATTTTTAAAAGTTCAGATTATTACCAAGGGTAATTTTCTTATAATAAGTTTAACACCAACTTGCTCAATGCAAAACTTTGCCAGGGAAAATTGTTACTTTTCAAACATAATAAAGACAGCTGTAACCTATTCTAAGAGCTGTCTATTCCAAAAGCCATTGTGTGCTTAGGTCCAGCAGTCTGTGCCTGCCCAGGGCAGGGGCAGGGCCCACGGGACCACAGGTGCCCTGCACAGATGTGTGTTCCCCAGCAGGATGGAAAGGCAGTGGTCAGGTCCAACTGGGGGAATTGCTTACTCCCGGGAGGTGGGGGGGCAGTGCCCTGTTTCACGCATGGCCAGGAGTTTGAATCTTGACTTTTTCTTCTAATCACCTTTGTGCTCTTGGAAACGAAGTGTGAGAAACATTATTTGTGTTCCCTGATGGCTGACTCTCCTTTCTTCTGGGCATATGGGGCAATTGTGCTTCTCAGCCTCCTTGAAGCTAAGCATGGCCATGTGACTTGTATGGCCAACATCAGGAACGGAATAATATATGAATCATAAGTAGCATTGGGAATGGAACATAACTACAGGTTTTAATGCCATCAAAAGATCATAAACGGCTGGGATTTATGGCTCATGCTGTGATCCCAGCACTTTGGGAGGATGAGGTGGGCAGACCATTTGGTTCAGGAGTTTGAGACCAGCCTGAGCAACATGGTGAGATCCTATCTCTATCAAAAATATAAAAATTAGACAGGTGGCCAGGCGCAGTGGCTCACGCCTGTAATCCCAGCACTTTGGGAGGCCGAGGCGGGTAGATCACGAGGTCAAGAGATCAAGACCATCCTGGTCAACATGGTGAAACCCTGTCTTTACTAAAAGTACAAAAAATTAGCTGGGCATGGTGGCACATGCCTGTAATCCCAGCTACTCAGGAGGCTGAGGCAAGAGAATTGCCTGAACACTGGAGGCGGAGGTTGCGGTGAACCGAGATCACGCCATTGCACTCCAGCCTGGGTAACAGGAGTGAAACTCCATCTAAAAAAAAAAAAATTAGACAGATGTGGTGGCATGCGCTTGTAGTCCCAGCTATGTGGGAGGCTGGGAGGTTGAGTTTGTAGTGAGCTGAGATTGCATCACTGCATTCCAGCCTAGGATGACAGAGCAAGACCCTGTCTCAAAAAAATTGTAATAAATATTATAAATAATTTATCCCAATAATTTTTATAATTCAGATGAAATAAATTTCTGAAAGACAAAAACAGCTTATTAAAAATGACACAAAAACATTAACAAAGAAATTTTTCTTAACCTCTTTCTTGCAAAGAAGCTTTTCTGGTGACTTCTTTAGAAAATTTATTATTCAGAAGAAATAACGCAGATATTACACAAACGCATCTAGGAAATAGAAACAGTGAGACTATTCTCAATTAGTACCGTGAAATTAGAATAAACATCATACAAATACTGGATAGTAACAGAGAGAAAAATCACAAGTCATATGGTTGGCTGTGTCCCTCTGCCAAACCTCACCTTGAATGGTAGCTCCCATAATCCCCACGTATTGTGGGAGGGATCCGGTAGGAGGTAATTGAATCATAGGGGTGAGTTTTTCCTGTGCTGTTCCCCTGATAGTGAATAAGTCTCACGAGATTTGATGGTTTTATAAAGGGTAGTTTCCCTGCACATGCTCTCTTGCCTGCCACAATGTGAGAGGTGTCTTTGCTCTTCCTTTGCCTTCCACTATGATTGTGAGGCCCCCCCAGGCATGTGGAACTGTGAGTCCATTAAACCTCTTTTTCTTTATAAATTACCCCGTCTTGGATATGTCTTTATTAGCAATGTGAGAACAAACTAATACAACAAGTAAATTTCACTTATAAAGATAGTTGTAAAAAGTCCTAAACAAATTATTTTCTAACAATGAAGCAATAACATTGTAATTTTTAATCAGGATTGTACGATTAGTATAACTTTAGGAAATTAATGCAATGCATCACATTATCAGAATAAAGAGTAATTATATGACAATCTAAACAGATGCAGAAGAATCACTTGATAGCATTTCAATAATTCATTCATGACAGAAGCTCTTGGTAAACTGGGAATAAGTGGCGAGTTCCTTAATACAGTAAAAAAATACCTTTAAAAATAACTCTGGCAAAATCATTTTTCTTTATATATATATTTTATTGCATTTTAGGTTCTGGGGTACATGTAAAGAACATGCAGGATTGTTGCATAGGTACATACCTGGCAATGTGGTTTGCTGCCTCCATTCTCATCGCCTATATCTGGCATTTCTCCCCATGTTATCCCTTCCCAACTCCCTACCCACCACTATCCCTCCCCTAGTCCCCCCCACAGACTGCAGTGTGTGATGCTCCCCTCTCTGGGTCCATGTGTTCTTATTGTTCAACATCCGCCTATGAGTGACAACATGTGGATTTTGATTTTCTATTCTGTGTCAGTTTGCTGAGAATGATGGTTTCCAGGTTCATCCATGTCCCTGCAAAGGACATGAACTCATTGTTTTTGATGGCTGCATAGTATTCCATGGTGTATATATGCCACATTTTCCCTGTCCAGTCTGTCGTCGATGGGCATTTGGGTTGGTTCCAAGTCTTTGCTATTTTAAACAGTGCTGCAATGAGCATACGTGTGCATGTGTCCTTATAGAACGATTTATAATCCTTTGGATATATACCCAGTAATGGAATTGCTGGGTCAAATGCAATTTCTATTTCTAGGTCCTTGAGGAATTGCCACACTGTCTTCCACAATGGTTGAACTAATTTACACTCCCACCAACAGTGTAAAAGTGTTCCTATTTCTCCACATCCTCTCCAGCATCGGTTGTCTCCAGATTCTTTTAATGATTGCCATTTTAACTGGTGTGAGATGGTATCTCAATACGGTTTTGATTTGCATTTCTCTAATGACCAGTGATGATGAGCATTTTTATGTATGTTTCTTGGTCTCATATATATCTTCTTTTGAAATGTGTCTGTTCATATCCTTTGCCCACTTTTGAAAGGGTTTGTTTTTTTCTTGTAAATCTGTTTTAATTCTTTGTGGATTTTGGATATAAGTCCTTTGTCAGATGTGTAGATTGCAAAAATTTTTTTCTCGTTCTGCTGGTTGCCAGTTCACTCTAATGATTGTTTCTTTTGTGTGCAGAAGCTCTGGAGTTTAATTAGATTCCATTTGTCTATTGTGGGTTTTGTTGCCAGTGCTTTTGACGTTTTAGTTATGAAGTCCTTGCCTACGCCTATGTCCTGAATGGTTTTGCCTGGGTTTTCTTTCATATGGTGTTAGGTCTTATGTTTAAGTCTTTAATCCATCTGGTGTTAATTTTTGTGTAAGATGTTAGGAAGGGGTCCAGTTTCTGCTTTCTGCACATGGCTAGCCAGTTTTCTCAACACCATTTATTAAACAGGGAATCCTTTCCCCATTGCTTGTTTTTGTCAGGTTTGTCAAAGATCAGATGGTTGTAGATGTGTGGCATTGCCTCTGAGGCCTCTGTTCTGTTTCATTGGTCTATATCTCTGTTTTGGTACCAGTACCATGCTGTTTTGATTACTGTAGCCTTGTAGTATAGTTTGAAGTCAGGTAGCATGATGCTTCCAGCTTTGTTATTTTTGCTTAGAATTGACTTGGCTATGCGGGCCCTCTTTTGGTTCCATATGAAGTTTAAGGTGGTTTTTTCGAGTTCTGTGAAGAAGGTCATTGGTAGCTTGATGGGGATGGCATTGAATATATAAATTACTTTGGGCAGTATGGCCATTTTAATAATATTGATTCTTCCTAACCATGAACATGGAGTGTTTCTCCATCTGTTTGTGTCCTCTATTATTTCCTTGAGCAGTGGTTTGTAGTTCTCCTTGAAGAGGTCCTTTACATCCTTTGTTAGTTGTATTCCTAGGTATTTTATTCTCTTTGTAGCAATTTTGAATGGCAATTCATTCTTGATTTGGCTCTCTTTAAGTCTGTTATTGGTGTATAGGAATGCTTGTGATTTTTGCCCATTGATATTGTATCCTGAGACTGCTGAAGTTGCTTATCAGTTTCAGATTTTGGGCTGGGATGATAGGGTCTTCTAAATATACAATCATGTCATCTGCAAATAGAGACAATTTGACTTCCTCCTTTCCTATTTGAATACGCTTTATTTCTTTTTCTTGCCTGATTGCTCTGGCTAGAACTTACAGTACTATATTGAATAGGAGTGGTGAGAGAGGGCATCCTTGCCTAGTTCCAGATTTCAAAGGGAATGCTTCCAGTTTTTGCTCATTCAGTATGATATTGGCTGTAGGTTTGTTATAAATAGCTTTTATTATTTTGAGATATGTTCCGTTGATACCTAGTTTTTTGAGAGTTTTTAGCATAAAAGGCTGTTGAATTTGTCGAAGGCCTTCTCTGCATCTATTGAGATAATCATGTGGTTTTTTCTTTGGTTCTGTTTATGTGGTGAATTACGTTTATAGACTTGTATATGTTGAACCAGCCTTGCATCCCTGGGATGAAGCCTTCTTGATCATGGTGGATAAGCTTTTTGATGTGCTGTTGCAATCGGTTTGCCAGTATTTGATTTAAGACTTTTGCATCTGTGTTCATCATGGATATTGGCCTGAAGTAGTCTTTTCTTGTTGAGTCTCTGCTGGGTTTTGGTATCAGGATGATGTTGGTCTCAGAAAATGATTTGGTAAGGATTCCCTCTTTTTGGATTGTTTGGAATAGTTTCAGAAGGAGTGATACCAGCTCCTCTTTGTATGTCTGGAAGAATTCAGCTGTGAACCTATTTGGACCTGGGCTTTTTTTCTTTGGTAGGCTATTAATTGCTGCCTCAACTTCAGCCCTTGTTATTGGTGTATTCACTGTTTTGACTTCTTCCTGGTTTAGGCTTGAGAAGTTGTAAGTGTCCAGGAATTTATCCACTTTTTCTGGTTTTACTGGTTCATGTACATAGAGTTGTTTGTAATAATCTCTGATGGTGGTTTGTATTTCTGTGGAATCTGTAGTGATATCCCTTTTATCATTTTTTATTGCATCTATTTGATTATTCTCTCTTTTCTTTTCTATTAATCTGGCTACATGTCTATCTATTTTGTTGATCTCTTCAAAAAACCAACTCCTAGATTTATTGATTTTTTGAAGGGTTTTTGTGTCACTATTTCCTTCAGTTCTGCTCTGATCTTAGTTATTTCTTGTCTTCTGCTACCTTTTGAGTTTTTTTTTTTTATCTTGATCCTCTAGCTCTTTCAATTTTGATGATATGATGTCGATTTTAGATCTTTCCTTGCTTCACATGTGGGCATTTATTGCTGTAAATTTTCCTCTAGACACTACTTTAAATGGGTCCCAGATATTTTGGTACGTTGTGTCTTTGTTCTCGTTGGTTTCGAAGAACATCTTTATTTCTGCCTTCATTTCATTGTTTATCCAGCAACATTCAAGAGCCAGTTGTTCAGTTTCTATGAAGTTGTACGGTCCTCAGTTTGTTTCTGAATTCTGAGTTCTAATTTTATTGCACTGTGGTCTGAGAGACTCTTTGTTATGATTTCCGTTCTTTTGCATTTGTTGAAGAGTGATTTACTTCCAATTATGTGGTCAGTTTTAGAGTAGGTGTGATGTGGTGCTGAGAAGAATGTATGTTCTGTGGATTTGGTGTAGAGAGGTCTGTAAGTGTCTATTAGGTTTGCTTGGTCCAGGTCTGAGTTCAAGTCCTGGATATCCTTGTTAATTTTCTGTCTCGTTGATTTGTCTAATATTGACAGTGGAGTGTTATAGTCTCCTACTATTATTGTGTGGGAGTCTAAGTCTCTTTGTAAGTCATTAAGAACTTGCTTTATGTATCTGGGTGCTCCTGCATTGGGTGTGTGTATATTTAGGATCGTTAGCTCTTCTTGTTGCATTGATCCGTTTACCATTATGCAATGCCCTTCTTCGTCTCTTTTGATCTTTGTTGGTTTAAAGTCTATTTTATCAGAGACTAGGATTGCAACTCCTGCTTTTTTTTGCTCTCCATTTGCTTGGTATATCTTCCTCCATCCCTTTATTTTGAGCCTATGTGTATCCTTGCATGTGAGATGGGTTTCCTGGATACAGCACACCGATGGGTTTTGACTTTTTATCCAATTTGCCAGTCTGTGTCTTTTGATTGGGGCATTTAACCCATTTACACTTAAGGTTAATATTGTTACATGTGAATTTGATCCTGCCATTTTGATGCTAGCTGGTTGTTTTGCCCATTACTTGATGCAGTTTCTTCAATGTGTTGATGCTCTTTACCATTTGGTATGTGTTTGGAGTGGCTGGTACTGATTGTTCCTTTCTATGTTTAGTGCTTCTTTCAGGAGCTCTTGTAAAGCAGGCCTGTTGGTGATGAAATCTCTCAGCAATTGCTTGTTCATAAAGGATTTTCTTTCTCCTTCACTTATGAAGCTTAGTTTGGCTGGATATGAAATTCTAGGTTGAAAGTTCTTTTCCTTTAGGATGTTGAATATTGGCCCCTATTCTCTCTGGCATGTAGGGTTTATGCTGAGAGATTCGCTATGAGTCTGGTGGGCTTCCGTTTGTGGGTAACCCGACCTTTCTCTCTGGCTGCCCTTAGCATTTTCTCCTTAATTTCAACCCTTGTGAAACTGATGATTATATGCCTTGGAGTTGTTCTTCTTTAGGAATATCTTTGTGGTGTTCTTTGTATTTCCTGGACTTGAATATTGGCCTGCCTTGCTACGTTGGGGAAGTTCTCCTGAATAATATCCTGAAGAGTGATTTCCAGCTTGGATTCATTCTCTCTGTCACATTCAGGTACGCCTATCAAACGTCGATTAGGTCTTTCTTCACATAATCCCCTATTTCTTGGAGACTTTGTTCATTTCTTTTCACTCTTTTTTCTCTTGTCTTGCCTTCTCATTTTATTTCGTTGAGTTGATCTTCAATCTCTGATATCCTTTCTTCTGCTTGTTGGATTCAGCTGTTGAAACTTGTGTATGCTTTGTGAAGTTCTCGTGTTGTGTTTTTCAGCTCCATCAATTCATTGATATTCCTCTCTAAGCTGTTTATTCTTGTTAGCATTTAATCAAATCTTTTTTCAAGGTTTTTAATTTCTTTGCATTGGGTTAGAACATGATCATTTAGCTCAGAGAAGTCTGTTATTACCCACCTTCTGAAGCCTCTTTCTGTCAATTCATCACACTCATTCTCCATTCAGCCTTGTTCCTTGCTGGTGAGTTGTTGTGATCCCTTGGAGGAAGAGAGGCATTCTGGTTTTGGGTATTTTCATCCTTTTTGCACTGGTTTCTTCCCATCTTTGTGGATTTATCTACCTGTGGTCTTTGTGGTTGGTGACTTTCAGATGGGGTCTCTGAGTGGATGTCCTTTTTTGTTGCTGATCAAGTTATTTCTTTCTGTTTCTTAGTCTTCCTTCTAACAGTCAGGCCCCCCTGCTGTATGAATGTTTAAGGTCCGCTGTAGACTCTGCTTGCCTGGGGATCACCTGCAGTGGCTGCAGAACAGTAAGGGTTGCTACCAGTTTCTTATTCTGTTATCTTTGTCCCAGAAGGATGCCTGCCAGATGTCCGCCTGAGCTCTCCTTTATGAGGTATCTCTTTGGATATATGGGGGTCGGGGAGCTGCTTGAGGAGACAGTCTGTCCCTTGTAGGAGCTCAAGTGCGGAGCTGTGAGCTCCGTTGTTCTGTCCAGAGCTGCTGGGCATGTACGTTTAAGTCTGCTGCAGCAGAACTCATAACTGCCCTTTTTTCCCAGGTGCTCTGTCCTGGGAAGGTGTGGCTTTATCAGTTCCTCTCATTCTGCTGCCTTTTTTCAGAGATGCCCTGCCCAGTGAGGAGGTAGCCTAGTCACAGTCTGCCAACAGTTGCATTGTTGAATTGCTGTGGGCTCTGCCCAGCTGCTGTGTGAACTTCCTTGCAGTTTTGTTTATAGGGGTATAGTTAGAACTGCCTCAGTAATGTCGGTCTGACTCAGTAATGGCGGACTGTGTCTGTAATGGTGGACTGCCTCGGTAATGGTGGATGCCCTTCCCCCACAGAGCTGGACTGTCTTGGGTCCAGCTGTGCTTGCTGTGAAACTCTCAATACAGAGCGTTTCAGATTGCTGGTCTTTGTGGGGGTGGGACCAGCCCAGCCAGATTACCTGGCTCCCTGTTTCAGCCCCCTTTTTTTCAGTTGAATGGGTGACTCTGTCTCCCAGGTGTTGCAGTTGCCAGTTGAAACAGTGCCCGGATTTGTGTGAGTTTTTGTGTGGAAACCCACTGCTCCAGCTAAGACAGCCACACTGGAGACTCATGGCGCTTTTCTGCTTGGGAATCTCCTGGTCTGTGGGCAGAAAAATTCATTTGGAAATGTGCTGATGACTCACCGTCTGTGTTTTCACTGGGAACTGCAATCCAGAGCTGTTCCTATTCAGCCTTCTTGGATCCTCCCTTGTACAATCAATTTTCATTGTGGCACATTGAAAGCTTTCCTCCTGGGATTGGTAACGAGGAAGAAACGCCACTGTCATAGCCTCTACTGGGTGTTGTTCTGAATATTCTAGCCAGTGCAAGAAGGCAAGAAAAAAAAACTGACAATAAAAGTAATTAGGATGTGAAGATAATAAATAAAACTGTCATTATTTGCAGATGACATGATTGTATATAAAGTAAATCCAAAAAAACTCTAGTTAAAAGAATTAGAAGGAATAAATAAAAATAACAATGCAGGCAATATGAGGCTTATATGAAAATTAATTTTATTTCTATATGCCAGCAATAAACAATTAAAAATTGAAATTTAAAAAGATGCCATTTATAATAGTGACAAAATGATAAAAATCCTACAAGGAAATTAAAAGGAAATTGCAAAACTCTATATAGAAAATTTTAAAACATTATTGAGAGAAATTAAATAAGAGCTAAATAAATTGAGGGCTATGTCATATTCATAGAGTGGGAGATTTAAAATTTGTATGGAAATGAAGGGTCCAGAGAGCAAAGACAGTCTTGAAAAAACAAACAAACAAAAAAATCCAACACACAAAATAAAACCCCAAACACACATACACACACATGCACACACAAACTCCTGTGACTCTCTCAGGTGTTTTCTTAAAACAATGTGCTAGCATTAAAGAATGGACAATCAGACCAGTGGAACAGAACAGAGTCCAGAAACAGTCACTTGATTTCTCTATGGATAACACTGTAGTGCATTGGGAAAGGATGAATGATTTTTATGAAGGGTGCTGGACATACAGGAAAACCATCTTGCCCTCTGCATAACATACAAAAATAATTCCACAAGGAAAAAAATCCAAATTTCAAACAGAGTGCAGATCTAAATACATCTCAGTAGGATTGCAGATCTAAAGAAAAGTTGTAGAAGAATAGCATAATTGTCTAAATGAACTGGAATTAGAAGAGACTTCTCTAAACCAGAAACAAAGATGGTAGACATAAAAGATTGATCAAATGAACTTTATTAAAATTAAGGCCTTTTAAAGAAATCAAAAGATGTCTTTAAAGGAGTGAAAAGTCAGCCCCGAAAATGGGAGAATGTATTGTAATAGACATAACAAAGAACTAGGATCTAGACTATATAAATAACTCCTACAAATCAATTAGCAAAGAACGATAACCCAGTAACAAAATGAGGGGAAAAGCAAGCCAAAAACCAAAAATTGATTAGGTACTTCACTTAAGAGAATATCTAAATGGCCAATAAACATTTGAAATGATGCTCAACTCATAAATTATTAGAGTCAAATAAACTATGGTGTGATATCTACCTCTATATTATGTTGAAATGCTACACTGCTGGTGAAGATGTGGAACAGCTGAGACACTTCTGCACAGCTGGTGGAGGTGTAAGTGGTATAATCTCTTAGAAAACAGTTCAGCTTTATTTGCTAGAGCTGAGCTTACAACTTCCCAGTAGTACCACATCTAGGCAATCTACTTAACATCACTTCATCCCACTGTGCCTCAATAAATGTTGAAGCAGGCCAGGTGTGGTGGCTCACACGTATAATCCTAGCACTTTGGGAGGTCAAGGGGTCGGATCACCTGAGGTCAGGAGTTCAAGACCAGCCTGGCCAACAAGACAAAACCTCATCTCTACTACAAATACAATAATTAGCTCAGTGTGGTGGCAGGGACCTGTAATCCCAGCTACTCGGGAGGTTGAGGCAGGAAAATCGCTTGAACCTAGTGAGCTGAGATTGTATCACTGTACTCCAGCCTGGGCGACAGAGTGAGACTCCGTCTAAAAATAAATAAATAAAAAAAATAATGTTGAAGCAAAATTCAAAAGCTGAACACAACCTATATCTATCAATAGTAAAATGAATAAATACATCGTAGTTTACATATGTGACAAAATTCTATTTGGAAGTGAGACTGAATCTTGAGCATGTGATTTATGCAACACTAATCTCATAAAATGTTGAAAAATAGGAGCAGGCAAAAAGAGATTACATATTGTATAATCCCATTGCTAAAAAGGTAAGAGCCAGCCAAACAAATCTGTGGTGTTAGAATTCAGGGTAGTTGTTCTCCTTGTGTGCTAGGGAGGGTTTCTGGGAGGAAGCTAATACCTTGTTCTGCTCTATGATGTGTTCATTTTGTGAAAAGTAGTCATCTTGTACACTGATGATTTGTGCACCCTGTTGAATATGTATGTTATCCTTCTATAACATTTTTCATTAAAAACAGACAGTGACACATACAGATATACAAGTAGCAAAAATAGCAATATACATAATCTCTCTCTTTCTTTCAGTTGGGGTCTCACTCTTGTTGCCCAGGCTGGAGAGCAGTGGCACAATCTAGGCTCACTGTAACCTCTGCCTCCCAGGCTCAAGTCATCCTTCCACCTCAGCTTCTTGAGTAGCTAGGACCACAGGCACACACCACCATGGCTGGCTAATTTTTTGTATTTTTGGTAGAAATTGGGTTTTGCCATGTTGTCCAGGCTGGTCCTGAACTCCTGGGCTCAAGCGATTCACCTGCCTTGGCCTCCCAAATTGCTGGGATTACAGGTGTGAGCTACTGCACCCTGCCCAGAATATCTTTTTGCATAGTCAAATATTGCATTCAAATAATGCACTTTAGTAGTGAAAAATAACTGCAAATATTATAGATTTTAAAAATTGGATTTCTGATTGTTTCATGAGACTGAGCATCTTATCAAATATTTATTTGTCATTTGGATTTTTCCCATCTGGAAATGCCTGTTTATATTCTTTATCCATTTTTATTGCTTTGTGTTTTTAAAAAAATGATTTGGAAGAATTTTCACGTTATAGAAATGAATCCTTTGTGAATCCTTTGTGATCTGCAAATCTCTATGTGACTAGTGCTACTGTCTGTATCAAACAGTATCAAAATTCTGTATCAAATTTTGACTTTGTATCAAAATTCTTGCTACATTCTCTTATTATTCCTGACAGTTTGTAGAGTCTTCATACAAGGCCAGTTTATCTTTATTTAGACAGCTCGTACACACCTGATTTCCCAGTGTTATCTTACCTATTTGTTAAGATTCCCATTAGGATACTGACAGCTCCTGCTCCCAATGCGGAAATGAGAAAGCTCTGTGGCTGTGGTCATTGGGTAATGCTTGCCTCAGGGTTTACACAGATGTTCTCCATGACATTGATGACATTCCCTTCTAGTCCTAGTTGAGTTTTGTTTCTTAAAAAAATTGAGTGAAATGTTTATTCATTTAATTAATATTTTGCTAATTGGGTTGTGATTTCTTATTATTGAGTTTGGAGAGTTCCCTATATATTCCAGAAATGAATCTTATATCAAATATATGATTTATAAATATTTTCTTCTAATCTGTGGTATGTCTTTTCAGTCTCTTAACGGTCTTTCAAAGAGCAGACTTTATTTTGATGAGGTTCAAATGATCAATTTTTACATTTATGAATCATTCTTTTGCTTTAATATCTGGAACATATTTGTTTAATACAGAGGTTGATGAAACTTTTCTACAAAGAGTCAGAAAATAAACATTTTAGATTTTGTGGGACACATATATTCTCAGCATATTTTTTTAAAAAAATTATTTTATTAAACACTTTTCCCCAATCCTTTAAGTATGCAAACTCACTTATTTCATGGTTGCTGCAGACTGGATCTGGCCCATAAGCAAGTAGTTTGCTGACCCTTGTAGGGTTATCCCTAAGTGTTCCAGGATTTTTGATGCTATTACAAATGATATTTAAAAATCTGAATTTCCAATTGTTTGTTGCTTGCAGATACAAATGAATTCGATTTTTGTATATTGATTTATTAGGGATGGAAAACATAAATTACTTGGAAATTTTTATTTTCTTTTGATTAAAAGAACTTTAATTTTAAACAAATAATAGTTGTATATATTTTGGAGTATAAAATATGATGTTTCCACTTATGTGTATGATGTGGAACCATCAAATCAGGCCAATTAGAAAGTACTTCACCTCAAATATTTATCATTTCTTTGTGGTGAGAATATTTAAAAGTCTCTCTTTTAGCTATTTGGAAATATACAATACATTATTATTATATACAATACATTATTATAATAAACTGTAGTCACCCTACTGTGCAGTAGGACAGCAGAACATATTTCTCCTATCTGACTGTAGCTTTGTACCTGTTCACCAATGTCTTTCTCTGTCCACTGCCCCCCACACCTCCAGTGTCTGGTGACCAACATTCTACTCTCTTTTTCTGTTTGTTTGACATTTGTATATTCCACATAAAAGTGAGATTATGTGACATTTCTCTCTCTGTGCCTGGCTTATTTCGCTTAACGTAATCTTCAGGTTTATGCATGTTGTCCCAAGTGACAAAATTCTTGTTTTATTTTTTAAGTCTGAATAGTATTCCATTGTGAATATTCACCAATATTTACCACATTAAAACAATCCATTCATTTGTTGATGGACACTGAGGCTGTTTCCATAACTGGGCTATTGTACTAGTGCTGCAATGAACATGGAGTGCAGACATCTCTGTGGTATACTGAGTTCAATTTCTTTGGGTGTGTTCCAAATAGTGGGATTGCTGGATCACATAGTAATTTTATTTTTAGTTTTTTGAGGGATCTCCACACTGTTTTTCAAAATGTCTGTGCTAATTTATAATGCCACCAACAGTGTACAAGTGTACTTCCTTTTCACCATATCCTTGCCAACACTTGTTACGCTTCATCTTTTTGTTAATAGCCATTCTAACAGTGTGAGGTGATATCTCATTGTGGTTTTCCTGTGCATTTCTCTGATGACTAGAGATGTAAAGCATTTTTTTTTTTTTTTTTGAGACAGAGTCTCACTCTATTGCCTAGGCTGGAGTGTAATGATGTGATCTCGGCTCACTACAACCTCCATCTACCGGGAGAAATTCTCCTTCCTCAGCCTCCCGAGTAGCTGGGACTGCAGGTGGGTGCCACATGCCCAGTTAATTTTTGTATTTTTGGTAGAGATGGTGTTTCACCATGCTGGCCAGGCTGATCTTGAACTCCTGACCTCAGGTGACCTGACTACCTCGGCTTCCCAAAGTGCTCAGATTACAGGTGTGAGCCACTATGCTCGGCCAGCATTTTTAATATATCTGATGACCATTTGTATGCCTTCTTTTGAGAAATGTCTATTCAAGTACTTGGCCATTTTTTTGTCTTTAAATGTTTTTAAAAATTTAATTTTTAATTTTTGTAGGTATGTATATTTACATATATTTATGCATATTTATATATAGTAGGTGTGTATATTTATGAGTTACGTGAGACGTTTTGATACAGGCATGCAATGTGAAATAATCACATCATGAAGAATGGGGCATCCTGCCCCTCAAGCATTTATCCTTTGTGTTACAAACAATCCAATTATACTCTTTTAGTTATTTTTGAAATTACAATTAAATTATTATTAACTGTAGTCCCTCTGTTGTGTGATCAAATGTTAGGCCTTATTTGTTCCTCTATTTCTTTGTGCCATTAGTCATCCTCACCTCCCACCCACCCCTGCACTACTCTTCCCAGGCTCTGGTGACCATCGTTCTACTCTCCATCTCCATGAATTAAATTGTTTTGATTTTTAGCTCCCAAAAATAAATGAGAGAATGTGATGTTTGTCTTTTAGTGCCTGGCTTACTTCTTAACTTAATGACCTCCAGTTCCATCCATGTCGTTGCCGATGAAAGGATATCATTATTTTTTGTTATGGCTGAATAGTACTCCATAGAATGTATGTACGACATTTTCTTTATCCATTTATCTGTGGATGGACACTTAGGTTGCTTCCAAATCTTAGCTATTGTGAACAGAGCTGCAACAAACATGGGAGTGCAGATATCTATTTGATATACTGATTTCCATTTTCTGGGACATGTACCCAGCAGTGGGATTGCCATTATATTTATATAATAGCTCTATTTTTAGTTTTTTTAGGAACCTCCAGATTCTTCTCTTTGGTGGTTGTACTAATTTACATTCCCACTAGCAGTATACAAGGCTTCTCTTTCTCCATATCCTCACCAGCATTTGCTATTTCCTGTCTGTCGCATAAAAGCCATTTATCGTGAAAATGGCCATACTGTCCAAAATAATTTATAGATTCAATGCTGTTCCCATCAAACTACCATTGACTTTCTTCACAGAATTGGAAAAAACTACTTTAAATTTCATACGGAACCAAAAAAAGAGCCCACATAGCCAAGACAATCCTAAACCAAAAGAACAAAGCTAGAGGCATCACACTACCTGACTTCAAACTATACTACAAGGCTGTAGTAACAAAAACAGCATGGTATTGGTACCAAAACAGATATGTAAACCAATGGAACAGAATAGAGGCCTCAGAAATAATGCCACACATCTACAACCATCTGATCTTTGACAAACCTGACAAAAATAAGCAGTGGGGAAAGGATTCCCTATTTAATAAATGGTGTTGGGAAAACTGTCTAGCCATATGCAGAAAGCTGAAACTGGATCCCTGACACCTTATACAAAAACAAACTCGAGATGGATTAAAGACTTAAATATAAGACCTAAAACCATAAAAACCCTAGAAGAAAACCTAGGCAATACCATTGAGGACATAGGCACGGACAAAGACTTCATGACTAAAACACCAAAAGCAACGGCAACAAAAGCCAAAACTGACAAATGGGATCTAATTAAACTAAAGAACTTCTGCACAACAAAAGAAACTATCATCAGGGTGAACAGGCAACCTACAGAATGGGTGAAAATTTATGCAATCTATCCATCATATAAAGGGCTAATATCCAGAATCTACAAAAAACTTAAACACATTTATAAGAAAATAAAAACCCCCCTCAAAAAGTAGTTGAAGGATATGAACAGACACTTCTCAAAAGAAGACGTTTATGCAGCCAACAGATGTATGAAAAAATGCTCATCATCACTGGTCATTAGAGAAATGCAAATCAAAACCACAATGCAATAAAAACCATCTCATGCCAGTTAGAATGGCATTCATTAGAAAGTCAGGAAACAACAGATGCTGGAGAGGATGTGGAGAAATAGGAACACTTTTACACTGCTGGTGGGAGTGTAAATTAGTTCAACCATTGTGAAAGACAATGTAGCAATTCCTCAAGATTCTAGAACTAGAAATACCATTTGACCCAGCAATCCTTTTACTGCGTATTACCCAAAGGATTATAAATCATTCTATTAGAAAGACACATGGACATGTGTGTTTGTTGCGGCACTGTTCATAATAGCAAAGACTTGGAACCAACCCAAATGCCCATCAACGATAGACTGAATAAAGAAAATGTGGCACATGTACACCATGGAATACTATGCAGCCATAAAAAGTATGGGTTCAGGTCCTTTGCAGGGACATGGATGAAACTGGAAACCATCATCCTCAGCAAACTAACACAAGACCAGAAAACTAAACACTGCATGTTCTCACTCATAGGTGTGTAATATTGGGGTTCAGGGTGCCCTCAGCTCCCCTGAGAGGACATTTCTCCAGGTTCTTGGTCTCCTGCCCTCTCAAGGATGAGAGAGGGGACCATGGCGCGGTGCAGCAAATGTGGGACTCAAAGTGTTTGTAGAAAGTGATTTATTTAAAGAGAGAGAGAAACAGGAGAAGGAGAGAGAAAGAAATAGCTAACTCACTCTCACACTGAGTGAGAGAATCCAGAAAGATGGAATCTAGGAGAGGAAAGCAGCTTCCACACTGAGTGGAAGGGAATAGAGGGAGATGGAGTTTAGGAGGAGAAGACAGGCTTCCACGAGAGAATGTGGAAGGGGACTCTAGAGGGGAAATCCAGGATAGAGAAAAACAGCTTCCATGAAGGGAGTGTTCGTGGAAGGGGATCCAAACATGGAGTCCGAAGGGGTGTGGAAGAAGGGGACTTTTAACCTGGGAGGAACCCCCACCTTCTCCAAGATCCCAGGCCAATGAAAGGAGTTCCTTAGAACTTCTGCCGGAGTGATTCACTCTTAGTTTCTTCCTGTGCCTGTGAAATTCAAACATAAACCATTAAATCTCCTGGATGGAGACAGATGGAAGGAGGGCATGGCGCTAGGAAGTTCTTGCCCTTAAAACTATGCCCCCTTGTGGACCTGGAAAGAGAACACATTCTCTCAGGTAGGAGTTGAACAATGAGAACACATGGACATAGGGAGAGGAACATCACACACAGAGGCCTGTCGGGGGGTGGAAGGCGGGGGGGAGGGATAGCATCAGGATAAATACCTAATGTATGTGATGTGTTGATAGGTGCAGCAAACCACCATGGCACATATATACCCATGTGACAAACCTGCACGTTCTGCACATGTAACCCACAATTTAAAGTATAATAATAATAAACCATTTTAACTGGAGTGACATGATATCTCACTGTAGTTTTGATTTGTATTTCTCTGATAATCAGTGATGTTGAGCCTCTTTCATAGGCCTGTCTGCCATTGTATGTATTCTTTTGAGAAATGTCTATTCAAATCTTTTGCCCATTACTTTGATTGGATTATTAGATTTTTTTTTCTGTAGAGTTGTTTGAGCTCCTCATGTATTCTGATTATTAATCCCTTGTTAGATGGGTAGTTTGCAAATATTTTCTTCCATTCTGCAGGTTGTTTCTTCACTTTGTTGATTGTTTCCTTTGCTGTGCAGAGGCTTTTTAACCTGATGTAATCCCATTTGTCCATTTGTGCTTCGGTTGCCTGTGCTTATGAGGGATTGCTCGAGAAATTGTTTTTCTAGACCAATGGCCTGGAGAGTTTCTTCAATATTTTCTTGTAGGAGTTTTATAGTTTAATGTCTTAGATTTAATTCTTTTTTTTTTTTTTTTTTTTTCTGAGACAGAGTCTCACTCTGTTACCCAGGCGGGAGAGCAATTTCATGATCTTGGCTCACTGCAACCTCTGCCTACTGAGTTCAAGCCATTCCTGTGGCTCAGCCTTCTGAGTAGCTGGAATTACAGGTGCACACCACCATGCCCAGCTAATTTTTGTATTTTTAGTAGGGACAGACTTTCAACATTTTGGACAGGCTGGTCTGGAACTCCTGGTTTCAAGTGATCCACCCACCTTGGCCTCCCAAAGTGCTGGCTGGGATTTCAGGCATGAGACACTCCACCCAGCCAATTTAAATTCTTTTTAATCCATTTTGATTTGATTTTTGTATATGGTGAGAGACAGGGGTCTAGTTTCATTCTTCTGCATATGGATATCCAGTTTTCTCAGCACCATTTATTGAAGAGAATGTCTTTTCTGCAGTATATGTTCTTGGCACCTTTGTTGAAGTGTGTTCACTGTGTGAACACATTCTGGGTCCTTTTTTCTGTTCCATTGGTCTATGTGTTGGTTTTTATACCAGTACCATGCTGTTTTGGTTACTATAACTCACAGTATAATTTGAAGTCAGGTAATGAGATTCCTCCAGTTTTGTTCTTTTTACCTTTGCCTATTTTTTAATAGAATTATTTGTTTGCTTGTTGACTACTTTGAGTTCCTTGTATATTTTGGGTATTAACTTCTTATCCACTGTATGATTTGCAAATATCTTCTCCCAGTCTGTCGGCTGTGTCTTCACTCTATGAATTGTTTTCCTTGCTGTGCAGAAGTTTTTTGGTTTAATGTAATCCTATTTGTCTACTTTTGCTTTTGTTTACTACGCTTTTGGAATTATGCAGGAAATTTCCATCCAAACCCAATGTCATGGAGCTTTTCCCCTATGCTTTCTTCTAGTAGTTTTGTAGTTTCAGGTCTCACATTTAAGTCCTTGATTTATTTTGAGATGATTCTTGTATAAGGAGTGAGATGAGAGTCCATTTTCATTCTTCTTCTGTGAATATACAATTACACCACTTACTGAAGAGACTGTTCTTTCCCTATTGTGTGTTCTTGGCAATTTGGTGAAAAATCAATTGGTTGTTGATGTGTGGGTTTATTTGTGGGCTCTTCATTCTATTTCATTGGGTGATGTGCCTGTTTTTATGTTGGTATCATGCAGTTTTGATTACTTTTGCTTTGTAGCAGATTTGAAATCTGGTAGTGTTTTGCCTCTAGCTTTGTTCCTTTCTGTCCAGATTGCTTTGGCTCTTCAGAGTTCTCTGCGGCTCCATACAAATTTTATGATTAACTTTTCTATTCTGTGAAGAGTGACATTGGAATTTTGATAGAGGTTGCATTAAATCTGTGGATGATTTTGGGTAGCATGGACATTTTAACAATGTGAATTCTTCCAAACCATGAACATAAGCTATCTTTTCATTTATTTGTGTCATCTTAATTTTTTCATCAATCTTTTATAGTTTTTCAGTATGCAGATTTTTTTCACTGCTTTGATGAAATTTACTCCTGTTTCATTTTATTTTTTAATGATTATAAATGATATCATTTTATTAGTTTCTTTTTAAGACAGTTTGTTGTTAGTGCAGAGAAGTGCTGTTGATTTTGCACATTGGCATTGTATCCTGTAACTCTACTGAATTTGCTTATCAGTCCTGATTTTTGTATACTTATTTTATAGTCCAGAATATGTTTTTTATCTTAGCAATTGTTCTGTGTACACTAAAAAATGGTATTCAGATCTCATTGTATGAAGTGCTCTATAAATATCTTTTAGGTCAGGTTGATAGTCTGTGAACATCTTCCAAATACCTTACTGATTTTCTGTCTCTGCGTTCTAGTAATTATTAAGAGTGGGGCATTAAAGCCTCTGGCTACAGTGGATTGTCTATCTCTCCTTGGAATTCTATCAGTTTTGACATCATATATTTTGAAATTTTGTCATTAGGTATATTAGCATTTAGTTTTATTGTTTCAGGTCTTACAATTAAGTCTTTATTTTGAGTTGATTCTTCTATAAGGAGCAAGACAAAAGTCTATTTTTATTCTTCTGTTTGTGAATATACAATTATAGCATTTATTGAAGAGACTGTTCTTTCCCCCATTATGTGTTCTTGGTACTTTGTTTGAAAACATTAATTGTTTTAATAATTAATCCTAAAATTTGTATGGAACCATAAGAGACTCTGAAAAGCCAAAGCAATCTGGACCAAAAAGAACAAAGCTGGAGGTAAAACACTACTGGATTATACTCTCTTCATGAACTGACCCCTTCATCATTCTGTAATAAGCTTCTTTACTTCTAGTATTATTCATGTTCGGAAATCTACTTTGTCCGATGGTAGCATAGCCACTCCAGTTTTCTTTGGATTCCTAGTGTTACGCTTTTACAGATACCACCACGTTCTCCTCACCCTTCTCCCTAACATTTGGCAGCCACCGATCTGCTCTTCAGCTCTATAATTTTGTCATTTCAAGAATGTTCTGACCAGATGCAGTGGCTCACACTGACGTCAGGATTTCGAGATCAGCCTGGCCAACATGGCTATGATTTTTAGTGGAGACTTTAGTAGTCTCCACTAAAAATATAAAAATTAGCTGAGCATGGTGGCGTGTGCCTGTAATCCCAGCTACTTGGGAGGCTGCGGCATGAGAATCACTTGAACCCCGGGGGTGGAGGTTGCAGTGAGCTGAGATTGTGCAATTGCACTCCAGCCTGGGTGACAAAAAAACAACAAAAAAAGGATTCTGTAAACTAATTGCTCATTCACATGAGCCAACAGAAAATAAACACGATAATGTGAAACAATGGTTTGTAAGACACCGATACCAGGCAATGAACAGTGGCCACTGGGAGACAGGAAACTAATAGGACTAATAAACTAATCATACAGTATATGACCTTTGGAGACTTTTTTTTTTTTTAGTCAGCATAATTCTACTGAGTGCCATCCGAGCTGTCACATTTGTATTTCTGAGTACTATTTTGTGGTATGTATATCCCATAGTTTGTTTAAATATTCACCCTTTGAAGAAAATTTGCAGTGTTTCTGGTTTTTGGCTATTCCAAATAAAGCTGCTATGAATATTTGTGTACAGGCTATTTTGTGGACATAAATTTTTATTTCTCTGGGACAAATGCCCAAGAGTGCAATTGCTGAGTCACATGGAACATGAATATATATTTAGTTGAAAAATAAACTGCAGAATTATTTCTGAGAGTGACAATTTAATATTTCCACCACACAGGGCTGTGGAAAAGTTCCAGCTTCTCCACACATCAGAAAGCCTTCACCCTTGTGTTAAGCAATTTGGTTATGATGTGTCTTGGTACAGTTTTATTCCTATTTCTTGTGCTTGTTGTTCATTCAGCTTCCTGGATTTGTAGTTTTATAGTTTTTGTCATTGTAGTTTTTGTCAAATTTGCAACATTTTCTGCCATTATTTATTTAAATATTCAAATACTTTTTTCTGTCCCTTCCACAGTCTCCTCTTTGTCATGGATTCCAATAATGCACGTGTTACATTGCTTTAAACCATCCCACTGATACTGATTATTTTCTTTATTTCCTTTTTTTTGTTGTTGTTGAGATGGAGTCTCCCTCTGTCACCCAGGCTGGAGTGCAGTGGCACAATCTGGGCTCACCACAACCTCCACCTCCCAGGTTCAAGCAATTCTCCTGCCTCAGTCTCCTGATTAGCAGAGACTACAGGCGTCTGCCATCATGCCCAGCTAATTTTTCTATTTTTAGTAGGGATGGAGTGTCAACACGTTGGCCAGGCTGGTCTTGAAATCCTGACCTCATGATCCACCTGCCTCAGCCTCCCAAAGTGCTGGGATTACAGGTGTGAGCCACCACACCTAGCTTATTTCCTTTTTCTTTGTTTCCTTTTCATGTTTCATTTTGGATTGTTCTTTTTGTTGTCTCCAAGCTTCTGCATTGTATTTTTCATCTTGCACATTATAGTTTTCATCTCAGTGAGTTCTATTTCACTTTTATGTCTTCATGTTTATTCTTAACCGACATGTAGAATACAGTTTTAACAGCTACTTTAATGTCATGTCTACCTTCTCAACTCTGGCTACCTCTGCGGGCTCTCAGCTCTGTCTCTTAAATGAGCAGAGTCTGCTGGACTCTGCCTTAGCTGCCCCTCTCTGAGCCAAGGCCTCGAACTTTCTCAGGGCAGTAAGCTTTGGCAACCAGAGGACTCACTTTATTAGTTTCCTGTCTTGCAGTGGCCACTGTTCTTCGTTGCCTGATATCAATGTCTTGCAAACCATTGTTTCACATTATCTTATTTATTTTTGTTTGGCTCACATGAATGGGCAAGTCCTGTGTCTGTTGGAAGTGATATTCTGCTAAACTAGTTTTATTTATATGCATATGCTTACCAGTTTCTTTGATCACTAATTTTTTTCCTTACAATTCATCCTTTCCTTCTGGGTTCAATAGTGATGTATATTCCTGAGGTGGAAACCTCATTTTTCTTGTGTGTGCTTATTCTCACACATGCAGCATTTTCTCCTCCTCCGTGTTTTGTAATTTTGGTTTGAATTACATCTTTCTTCAAGCTTATTTTTGAATGATATTCATTTTCTATTGTTGCATAACATCACAAACCTATCCTTTTGAAACCACACAAATTTATTTTCTTGCATTTTCCATTGCTCAGGAGTTCCAGATAGCATGGCTGAGTTCTTTGTTTAAAGTCCCACATGGCTGAAATTATGGTGTCAGCGGAAGCTGCTACCTCATCTGAAGTCATGGTCCTTGTCCAGGCTGTTGGCAGAATCCAGTCCTTGTAGCTGTAGGTGTGTCAGCCCTGTGATTTACTGCTGTTCACTGGGACTTCCCTCAGCCCCTAGAAGCTGCCTGCCTTTTCCTGCCCTATTGCCCCCTCCACAACATGGGAGTTTCTCTTTCAAGGACAGCAGAAATGTCTCTGCTGCTTAGAATGTCTGATTTTCCTCTGCCTCTGAACCAGGTGTATTGCGCTTATGTTATTAGGATAAGCCCACAGGAAAATCTTCTTTTTGACTAACTCAAAGTCAACTGATTAGTCTTCTTAGTTACACTGGCAAAACCCCATTTGCCATATAATGTCACATAATCATGGGGTGATATTTCATAATAACAGATTCTGTTCACATTCATAGGGAGGGAAATATACAAGGTGTGTACATCAGGGGATGTGAACCTTGAGGGCCATCTTTGAATTTTGCCTACCACATTTCACCTTCTGGACCCCAGTGCCATATTTTTTTTTTTGTTTTGAGACAGAGTCGCACTCTGTCACCTAAGCTGGCATGCAGTAGAACAATCTTGGCTCACTGCAAACTCTGCCTCCTAGGTTCAAGCAATTATCTTGCCTCAGCCTCCCGAGTAGCTGAAATTATAGATATGTGCCACCATGTCTGGCTAATTTTTATATATTTAGTAGAGACAGGGTTTCACCATGTTGGCCAGGCTAGTCTTGAACTCCTGACCTCAAGTGATTCACCCGCCTTGGCCTCCCAAGGTGCTGAGATTACAGGTGTGAGGCCACTGTGCTTGGCCTAGACCCCAATAATTTACATCCCTTCCAAACATTCCCTAGAGTCTAATCCCATTCAGACATCACTCTAAGTTTGAGATCTCATCAGGTAAATCGGGCCCAGGTTTGGATGAGGCCTGATCCTGGGAATAATTTTTTGAGACACATTTCCTCTCCATCCAAGAGAGAGATGATCTCCCCAACACTCCCAGTATATGATGGTGGGACTGACATAGAGGGACAGTTATAGATGTTCCAGTTTAGAAAGAAGAAAAATGGAAGGTGAAACAGAAGGGAGTCACTGTTCCAAGGCAGTTTTGAAATCTGGTTGTAGGACTTCCAGCCAGAGATCCTTGATTAGGTTTCCATGCCTGGGACTTATCCTTCTTTGCTCCTTGGTTATCTTGCTCATCCTCTGGGCTCTTGTTGGTTCTGCTCTCTGAGCTCTGAGTCATTCTTCCTTTTCATTAAAGGTAGCAGCATTTGCAGCTGAAGTTTCATCAACCCACCTCCTGCTACTGGAATCCTAATGGTCTGACCGTCTCTTTAATTTTGGAGTCTCTCTGTTCCTTTTAGTCCAAGTTGGCGGCATTTCTTCCCAAGCAATTGTAGTCAAGAACCTTGTGTGCTCTGCATGAATTGCACTGGGATTCAGACCATTAAGCAAAGGCCATGCCCACAGATCTCTTTTTAGTGTATACTATTTTATTGCAATTGAACATATGTATGGAGTACAGTCTGATGTTTTGATAAACACTTATTCTATAATGATCAAATCAGCATATTTAGCATAGCCATCACCTCATGCGTTTATCATTTGTCTGTGGTAAGAACATTAAAAATTACCTCTTCTAGCTGTTTTATAATGCACAGTACTGTACTGGTAATCCTCATCACTCTACAGTGCAATAGAACACCAGGACTTATTCCTCCTACCTAACTGTAACTTTATATCCATTGACTAAACTCCTCATCCTCCCTTCTACCCTTGTCCTCCCCAGTCTCTGGTAACCAGTGTTCTCCCTCTGCCTCTGTGAGGTCAACTTTTTTTTTTTTTTTTAAGATTCCACATGTGTGGTGTCACATGGTTTTTATTTGTCTTTCTGTGTCTGGCTTATTTCACTTAAGATGATGTCCTCTGGATACATCCATGTCGTTGCAAATGACAGGATTTCATCTTTTTTCATGGCTGTTAGTACTTCATTGTGTGTATATCCTGCATTTTCTTTATCCATTTGTCTGCTGACACTTGGGTTGATTCCATATCTTGGAAGACAAACAAATGACGAACAGATAGAGGAAAAAATACTCAACATTCATCAGGGAAATGCAAATCAAAACCATAATGAGATACCACCTGATTCCAGTTAGAACGGCTGTTATCAAAAAGACATAGGAAACAGGTGTTGTCAGGGTGTAGCGAAATGGGAACCCTTATGCACTACTGGTGGGAATGTAAATTGGTACAGCCCCTGTGAAGCAGCATGGAGATTTCTCAAAAAATAAAAATAGAATTACCATATGATCCAGCAATTCCACTATTGGGAATATAAACCAAAGGAAATGAAACGAGTGTGTCAAAGAAATATCAGCACTTGTACGTTTACTGCAACACAGATCTTTTTGAAATAATCCCTTTGCTATGTTTGATGCAGCTGAGGGCCAGATGCTAGAGGGCTGTGGTCCTCCAGTTTGATTGAGAAGACCTGTGAGGCACACATGCTATCTCTTGAAAGAGCCCTTTGTGTGACTGAATTCTCTGCCCCTTTGATCCTTCTGAGGTTTTAGCAAAAGGTTGTACAGACATGCCCTCGCCTTCTTTTCTCTGCCATGATTTTGAAAGCAATCTCCTAATTTTATTGTCCGTAGCTATATGGATGGGCTGACAATTCCCCAAATCATCCAGTCCAGTTGCTTTTTGTTTAATAGCGCTGTTCTCAAGTGCCCTCTCTCCTCTCATATTTTACTATACACAGCAACAATAAACTCAGCTGCAACTTCAACACTTTGCTGGGAAAGCTCCTCAGCAATTCATTCAAGTCACTTATAACTTCTGCTTTCTGCCTAACTGGCAGGGCACAATTTTGCTAAGTTTCTGCCAATAAACAGCAAAGGTTCCCCTGCTTTCAGTTTCCAATAACATGTCCCTCATCTTCTGAGGTCTCACCACTAGGGTCCTCCAAGTACAGTTTTCTACTGACAGTCTGTTCGCTGCACTTCAGGCTTTTTCTGTCACGCTCCTCAGCATTCTTCTAGCCTCTGCCTGCTGTCGGCTTCCACGGTCACAGCCACATTTTTAGGTATTTGTTGCCGTACACCCCACTTTTAGGTACAAAATGTGTATTGGTGATAACAAATGACCACAAACGTGGAGGCTGGAGCAGTGCTGTCCATCTCGCAGCTCTGCAGGGGAGAGGGGTGAGGTGGTGTGTCTGCGCTCTCTACTCAGTCTTGCCAGGCTGAAATCAGGGTGCCGGCTGAGTTTGCATCTGCAGGCTCGGGGGAAGAATACGCTTCGAAGCTCATTCAGGTTGCCCTGCAGTCCTGGTTGCAGGGCCGAGGTCCCCACCTCCTCACTGCCTGCCAGCTGGAGGCTCCCCAGCGTCTGCAGGCTGCCCACGTGGCTGGTCAATGGCTCTCTCCTCCTTCAACACCAACAATGGAGAATTTCTCCAGGATGGAGTCTCTTTCTTTTTAAATCCCTTCTGCAGGGAAGAACCCTATTCTTTGATAAGGGATCTACCTAGGACAACTTTTTCTAAACTCAATTGATTAGGGACATTGGTTATATCTGAAAAGTCTCTTCAGGGCAGCATGTGGATGAGTGCCTGACTGAGTAACTAGGAGAAGGTGTGAACACACACAGGGCCCGGAATCTCCGGGGTATCTTAGAGTTCTGCCTGCCACAGGGATTCTGAAAAGGCTGGGGTGAGGGTGTGTTTGTCTGGAGAAATTATCCCTTGTTTCTGTGGTAGTTTCTAGAAATATAACATTTTGGGGACACTTTCAGGTTGACTTCTTGGCTTAAATAGTATAAATTTCAAGTTCAAACCTGCATAAAAGCAGGGAAATGATTAGAAATTGTCAAGGGAATGTTTAGGCCAATATAACAAAATTTCGTGTTGTCATTTGATACATGCAGGTAAATATTTTTCCAGTAATTTGTCTTTTGTTTCTGAGGCAGTGACCCCTGGAGAGTCCTAATCTCACACGGTGGTTCTCAGTTCCTGTCTAGCCCACCCTCTCAATCGCCCTGTCTATTCCTGTTGGTCGAAACCTAATCTTCCGAGCTAGGGCCACTGTCCCCCACGTGTGCTGCTCCTGGTCCTGGGTGCAGGGCATCATGTTACAAGCTGTCCATTCAGTTTTCAGCGACTGCTTTCGTTTCTGAGGATTCCCTTACTTTTCGTTTAAGTTCACATTGCCTACAAATATGTCTTACTGCATGCTACCCAGGGCTGCTTTTTGATTGCAGTGGGAGGCAAGTTCTCTCTTCTGCTGCACGGATGGGGGTGGAGGCCTTGTTCTCTCTGCCTGTGGTTTGAGGCCCCATCATTTCTCCAAGCCTGGAGGCAGCAGTCCCTCAGCTCCCTGTCCTGACGGCCTGTTCTAACCCATGGCCTGCCCTAACTCACTTCCAGACACCTGGCAAAGTCACCTTTGTTAAATGTAAATCGGATCACAAAACCTCCTGGCTTAAAGATGCTGAGCGATGCCTATTTCTGTGCAGTCTCTGGCCTGGCTGTCCTGACCTCTGAGCCAGCAGGGTCCTGCCTGCACCGGGCACCCTCTGCCTCTCCCAGCCGGATCCCAACCCAAGACTGCCCAAGGATATTTGCTGGCGGTTTGCTCCCAGGGAGTGCTCCTCTGCTGGCTGTGGGAAGGGGTGGGGGGGTAAGGTGGGGGTGGGGGGAGATGGGGGTGGGGAGGGAGATGGGCAGTGGGGAAGTGAGATGGGCAGTGGGGCCCTCTTTTGGTTCTCAGGCATCGTCCCAGGGAGCATACCTGACCTCCACGGAGCTCAGCTCTTTTCCCCATCCCCCACTTTATGGCTGCGCACATGACTTTCAGAGTGGGGGCTCCCTGCAGCCGGCCCACCCGCCCACGCTCCCCCTAGCTACGCTCCCCCACCTCCCACACCTCCCGCACTTCTTGTGACAGCACAGGCCAGGGTCAGGCCCAGGGGCACCCGGGCCCAGCAGGCAGCAGTGGAGGCTGAGCTCAGGCCTGCTGGCGACACCGGAGGGGTTCAGGAGGCCAGGGCAAGCCCCAGGCAGTCCTTAAGGTGCAGGACTTTTGTGCCAGGCACAGCAGAAAAGTGACCAGCCACAGATCCAAGCCCACCAGATTAGAATCTAGAGACATTTTTGAATTAAATCATCCCTGCTTTAAATATTATATATATTTAAATACTGTCAACACTATTGTTTCCTTGCACTTTCATTTTAGGTTCAGGGGCACCATGCAGATTCATTACATGGGTAAATTGCATGTCTTTGGGGTCTGGTGTACAGATGACTTCATCACACCCGTGGTGAACATAGCCCCTGACAGGTAGTGTTTTGATCCTCTTGTTTCTCCCAGCCCCGACCCTCACGTAGGTCCCAGCCCGTTTTTCCCCTCCTGTGTCCATGTGTGCTCATGCTTACCACTCACTTAGAAGTGAGAACATGCAGTATTTGGTTTTCTGTTCCTGCATAGATTCAATTAGGATAATGGCCTCCAGCTGCATCCATGTTGCTGCAAAGGACATGATTTCATTCTTTGTTTTTTTTGAGATGGAGTCTCGCTCTTATTGCCCAGGCTGGAGTGCAGTGATGTGATCTCGGCTCACAGTGACCTCTGTCTCCCAGGTTCAAGCGATTCTTCTGCTTCAGCCTCCCTAGTAGCTGGGATTACAGGTACCCGCCACCACGTCCAGCTAAGTTTTGTGTTTTTAGTAGAGACGTGGTTTTACCACGTTGGCCAGGCTGGTCTCAAACCCCTGACTTCAGGGGATCCACCTACTTCAGCCTCCCAAAATGCTGGGATTACAGGCATGAGCCACCACCCCTGGTCGATTTCATTCTTTTTGTATTATTTTTAATTGGCACATTGTAATTGTACATATTTATAGGGTACAGTATGATATTTCAATACATGTGTTCAATGTAATGATCAAATCAGGGTGGTTAGCATATCCATCGCTAAGAACATGTATCACTTCTTTTTGTTGGGAACATGAAAAGTCCACTCTTCCAGCTACTTGAAAATATGTGATAAAGTGATGCTAATGATAGCCCCTATGGCACTATAGGACACGGGAACTTCCTCCTCCTAGCTGGCTGTCCAGCTGTCTCTGTTAATCAGCCTGTGGCCCTCCCCTACTGCAGGCCTCATCCTTCTAACATTAAGCCCAATTGTTGTCACAGTGTGGAGAGAAAGGCTTGGGATGACCAACCATGGGGGCGGGTGGCGGTGGCCAGCTGAGGTCAGCCCTGGAGGTGCTTCAGCCTGAGAGCTGCCCACGGGGACAGACAGATGCGTGTGCCTACCTCATGCTAGTGCTGGAGTTCATTTATTCTTTATGTGTCCGAAGAACAACTTGACATAGATCAAGCCGTAGATCAGTGGATGGATGGCAGCCTTGTGGCCCAGGTTCCTCCAGTGCCTGTGGGGCAGCATCTCTAAAACCGCCCCAACAGTTGGGCCTTTCAGGTGCCAGGCTGTCCTGGATCTTTTACACGGACTCTTTCATGGACCAGAGTGGGGCTTCCCAAATTGCAGTCTGGAGCCCTTTCCACCAACACTGCAGGCCCAGGAATGAAGGACACTGGTGGACACGTTGCTTATAACCCTCACTGCAGCCTCCAGCATCCCTCTTGTTTCCTCCTCTCTCCGGCACTGGGGCAGTTCCCTGTTGAAAAAAAAACTGAATCCAAAATTGCACTCTTTTTTTTTTTTACACCACTCTTAGCTCATACCTACAGAATTGCACTCTTGAGACATTTGGGCACAGTGTGTGGCCAAGGGCATTCTTTAAAAGAAGGGTCTTGCGGATGCTAAAATTACACATTGATTAAAAAAATCCACTATAAGCAAGTTTATGTCAGGAAAACATCTATTTTATTAAATGAATAGTACTCTTCTGAAAAACGGAATTTTCTACGATTTCTACAAGTGAAGCTAAGGGGCCCCGTGTCCAAACTCTGTGCAGAGCTCTCACTTTCTCTCTCTCTCCTGTTTTTCTTCCTTCTTCATTTTCTCCCTTTATTGAATATTTATTGTCTAACGTTTTCAAGGACACAAGACATGGCTTTTGTTCTGAGAATAGTCATAATCCAGTGTGAGCAATATGCAAAAACATAGTCAATTAGAACATCAAGTGGCTGGCCTCTGCCTCAAAAGGTAGTCACTCTAACAGCCTGATTTGCCTTATCCTTATTGGAACTTCAATTCCCACGAAAGCCAAGTCATAATATCGGTCAACAACCCGATGGATACCAGGTAAACTCTCCACTAGCCAGAGCACAGAGGTGGCCCTGTAAATTGTTATAATAATTTATAGATAATATGATTGTCTACTGAGGGAGCCAAGATAATCAATTAAATAAGTTATCAGAAATAACTACATTTAATAACATGTTTGTTATAAGGCAAGGCAGGTTAGGTTTTCTGAGAGTAGCGGAAAACTCCCAAACAGTGGCTTAAACAAGATAGAGAATTATACAGGATTTATATGAAGAAAGCCACAAACTTGACCAGGGCACATAAAAGAAGATTTGAGTAAATCGATGTTTCTCAATAGTCATGCTTCTCAGTGAGTAGAAGAGATATTGGGGAGATACTGAATTTAGTACCTAAATCTATCATAATTTCAAACAAAATATTGCTGGGATGTTTTTTGTATTTGAAAATATGAGTTCATCTGGAGAAACTGGCAAATGAAAATAAGACAATGTTGAGAAAATATTTTATGAGGGAGATATATCTTCTTAGACACTGAAATGCTTTAGAAAGCTACAATCAATCAAATGGTGTTACTGCAACAGAAATAGACTGATAGACTGAAAAACTGTTAAGATGACTAAAAATCCATAAACGTGCATGCATTATATAAACATAGAAACTTATTTGTTACGTGCATATACACACATATACTTACTTTATGATAAAGCTGGCACTTCAGACCGGTGGGTGAAGCATGGATTGTCCTGTAAATGATGGTATTGGGAAAACTGGCTAACCGCTGGAATGAATAAAGGCAAAGCCATACATCACAGCATGTACCCTGATTAATTCTAAACGAAATTAAGATTTATGTGTAAAAAATGAAAACATAAGCATAGGAAGAGATTGCATAGGTGAATATTTTACACAGTCTATGGCAGGTTGAGCTTTCCTAGCACAGCCTCAAAGGCATAAAAACATAGTATGATTTGAGTACTGTATGTAAAAATTAAAAGAAAATTTTATGCTTCAAAATATCATCAATAAAACTTAAAGGTAAAGTGCAAACTGAAAATCAGGTTTTGGGGCACACTTGTACTCTTTAACATGTAAGAAGGCTGGGTCGATCAGTGAGGAGAGGACCAGACAGGCAGCATGAACACGACAGACGTGTCATGACAGGACTTCACACTGCCCACGGCTCCTGGGGAATCATGCCCTTTGATGAAAGCAAGAAATGCAGATTTAAAATACTGAAAGAATATGTCTCTGTCTATCAGAAATAGATATGAGTTTTCTGCCATCTTTCCACGCCGCCACATGGTGCGCATGAATGTCCTGGCTGATGCTCTCAAGAGCATCAACAATGCCGAAAAGAGAGGAGACGCCAGGTGCTTATTAGGCTGTGCTCCAAAGTCATCGTCCGGTTTCTCACTGTGATGATGAAGCATGGTTACACTGGCGAGTTTGAAATCACGGATGATCACAGAGCTGGGAAAATTGTTGTGAACCTCACAGGCAGGCTAACAAATGTGGCGTGATCAGCCCCAGGCTTGACGTGCAACTCAAAGATCTAGAAAAATGGCAGAATAACCTGCTTCTGTCCTGCCAGTTTGATTTCATTGTACTGACAGCCTCAGCTGGCGTCATGGACCATGAAGAAGCAAGACGAAAACACACAGGAGGGAAAATCCTGGGATTCTTTTTCTACGGATGTAATACATCTATTTACAAATAAAATGCCTCATGGAAAAAAAAAAGACATAGATATGATACAAGCAATATTCTCCAACACAACTGTGAGAGTTTAAATTGACAATAACCCTTTCTTTAAGCTTGACATATGTTTCAAAAACTTTATGCTAGTGAACTCAAGAGTATAAACTTTGGGTTTAGGTCTCTAGCCTAAAGAAATAAAGATTATGTACATGGATTTTCACTGCAGCATTATCTATAATAGCAAAAAACTGGAAAGCATGGAACTGCTCGTCTATAGAGAAATGGTCATGCTAGTTATGGCAGCTCTCTTTGACGATTAATTATGCAGCCATCATGATCCAGTTCTTCAGGAATAATGACACAGAAAGTGACCATGCTGAAATGGAAATCAAAAGATGTAGCCATATACAGGGCAAGGGCGCAGGGCAGGAGGCTGGACGCAGGCTCTGATGGGCATGTGCTCACTTGGTCCTGCCTCCTGGCAACACTGCTGTGCCTGCGTGTGGCGTGCTTGGCCCCCTGCTCCTCTCACCACTCCTGCTGCCACGGGATTTGGCTCACGTTAAAACCATTTCACAGTGCCCTCTGGAGCTGCCGTGGAGGGACTGTCAGGTGTCCTTGGCCGCTCACCTGGGAAGGCAAAATAGCTAGACATTAAGACATCGTGTGGGGCCTAGGTCTTCCACTGACATCAGCCACAGAAGTGAGGAAGTCCCTCTTCATCTCCCAAGGGGAAGCCAGGCCACTTCATGCTTCTTGAGGAAGGAGGATGATTGTCCAGTGCTGGGAGGTGAGAGCAGCTACTGCAAGCGTGAGATGGGAACCTCCTCAGTGGATCCTCAGGTCTGAGAGGGGCTCCCTCTGCCTTCCTTCCTCCTGCTCCCCTTTCCTCTTCTCTCTACCCATTTTTTCCTTCTCACACATCTCTCCTGCTTCTGCACAATCCCTAACATTTATTGCAGGCTCCTGAAGAACCATGTCACTTTACACCTGCAACCTCATTTAATTCTCAGGAAACCCCATGAGGCCACGCAATTCTTACTCCATGTACCAAGTGAGCCGATTCAGGTGCAGGGAGACTGCCCTTTACCCAGAGATCCTCGCATGAACCCTCTGTGCTGGGCAGGGTCTCCAGAGAAACAGCTCTGGAGTGCAGATACACAGAGAGAGATTTGTGTCAACCCATTTATGCCTGAAGTTGCGGTTTTTTAAATTTTTGCAATCAGACCTTGGCAACAATCTTGAGCAGTGGGATATAAATAACCCCCACATGCTTAGCGTTCCAATAATGGAACACTAGGCATAAATGGATAAGGAGTTGGCCCATGCAATTAAGGAGGCTGGCAGGCCCCGAAGCTTCAGGGTGGGCCAGAAGGCTGGAGAGGTAGGAAGAGCCGACGGGGCAGCTGGAGGCTGGGGCGGCTGCTGCAGAACCTCCTCTTGCCGGAGGGAGGTCAGTCTGTGTTCTGTTCAGGACTTAGAGCATGGGACGGGGCCCACCCATGCTAGGGAGGGCAATCTGCTTTCCTCAGAGTCTGTTGGTTTAAATGTTAATCTCCTAAACAGTCCTAGCAACACCTAGAATAATGTTTGGTCACATACGTGGGCACCATCGCTCTGCCAAGTCACTCATAAAACCAACCACCTGAGTCTCTCCATCTGAGACTCCCTGCTAGTGTTCTGAGCCATGTGGGGAACCACTATGAAGAAGGAAAATAGAGAAAGTTCACAGTCATTAAATTAACATGGTGCAGTGCGATCTGTGTGCTCTGGCCGTGACCCCAGAAGGACTTGTGAGGTCCCTTGGTGTGTCTTTCGCCTGCCACCCCGGGGCTGGCCCCTGCATCTGTGTCCCCTGACACAGCACAGGTGTGCAGTGAGCACCGGGGGTGGGGCCGTTTTCCTCCCTGCACGGGCCTGGCTGTGCTTAGAGGGAGTGAGCTGGGTTGGGCAGTTCCCTTGGGCCTCTCCAGCGTCCGTGGGAGGGGCTGAGTTCAAGTTCTACTGCTCAGCGCCTGCATAACTGCTCAAGGTGGCAGGGAATGGGAATAGCTTGGCCTCCTCAGGGTCCTGTCATGGACCTGCCACGGGGCCTCCCAGCACTCTCACGTCCGGATTGAGGACACTCTCAATCCGCTGTCCTCATGCCATGATGCGTCCTGGGAAGCCCCAGAGGAGATAAGAGTCACTGCATTCCTTATTTCATTTAAAAACGATGTCACACCTACCCAGCCAGACCTGTGCTTAGCCCTGGGGACACAGAGGGACTTGTTCCTGCCTCTAGGGAGCTCCTGCACAGAGGGGACAGAAAAGGGTATGTGTAATGTGCTGAGGTAGATGGAAGCATGGGGAGGGCGATGCCCAGTGGAGGGCTGCCTGGAGGAGGTGACAGCTACCTAAGCACTGGAAGCAGCCAGGTCAGGCTGAGCATGAGGGGAAAGGGGTGGGCCCAGGTGCGAAGTTGAGAGCCCTAGTGCAGGTGAAGACGAGGCTGGGGAGCGCCCAGCAGCTCACAGCACAGGAGTTGGGGATGAGGTGGACAGAGGCCGCCCTACAGGCCTTTCCTCAGGAAGGCCTCGAGAGGAGCCCAGTGTTCAGACACGCCTCTGCAGCATACTTGGCTCTTAGGAAGGGGATGTGGCACAGCTCAGCTCTGGCATCAGGCGCTGTGGCACGCTGGCAGCTGGGCACAGTTCTCACCAGCACAGTGCCTGGCACAGTAATGTGCAATAAAAATCATGAGTTGGGTTGAGCCTTGGCACCCTGCAAGTCATTGGAGGCATCTTGATGGGTGAAAAGGTGCCTGCTCAGGCTTATGGCTTGCTTCTCCTGAATACAGTAGCTGGCAGTTATTATGAAGCTCCTCAACCTGCCATAGGCCTCCCCAGTGGGCAGAAGTGGGTGGAATTAGTGCGCCGCCCCTAGGCTGACACTCACGGCGGTGGTGGGGTTACCCCTCGACAAGGAGGGGAGTGCCCTGGACTCGGAGCGCAGGTGTGTTCATCACTTCAACCTGCACGGAGCCCACATGGAGGGAGGAGGGCTGCAGCTCCGCCCCCTCCGGCTGCCCGGACCCACCTGTCACTCCCCAGACATCCTCTGGACACTCACCCTGCCGGGGCCTCTGCTGCTCACCCATGTCACCCTCTTCATGGATGAGCCATGGTTTTTGCCCTTGGGAGCTCACAGGTGAGGCAGCAGACTCAGGTGCCCACGTGTCTTGATGTGAGAGACTGTGGCTGAGGTGACCAGAGTGTGGACAGGGCAGGGCTCCCAAGAGAGGCAGCTTCTTGCTGAGTTTTGAAGAGTGCTGATGGGGCAGTGAAAAAACCCTCGCTTTTGTGAGAGATTCAAGTAACTCTCAAACAGCATGATTCTATGTGTTTCAGTGAGTGAAGGAGAAAACTTTCACGATGACAGTTTGCAAAGTGACGTGGCTCGGAGACAGCAGGCCCCACCAGACTAGCCTCTCTCATTTTTATTTTATTTTTTACTCTCATCTTCAACAGTTCTTATGAAATGTCCCAGTTCTATAAAAGAGTGTAAAATACATGCCATTTAAATAATAATAATAACACAGGCCCTAGAGTACCTACCCCAGGTCAAGAGCCAAGACATTACTAATGCCTGCCATTCCCTCCCTCCTTGGCAGAGGTGCCCGTGGTCTAGAGTTTTGTGTTATTAACAGCCTGGTTGGGTGTGCTGACTCATGCCTATAATCCCAGCATTTTCCGAGGCTGAGGTAGGAGGATTGCTTGAGCCCTGGTGTTCACGACCAGCCTGGGCAACAGAGTGTGACCCATCTCTACAAAGAAAAAGCAATAACCTTATTTTTCCCAGCATGTGGGTCCCTGCCATCTGCTGCTCACTTACCCCCTTGTTTGGCCGGTGTGTGGCTGCGACCGCCCTCCCTCAGCCTGTGGCTCATTGCTTTGCTCCTGGCTGCGTGCTGCAGATGGTCTGTGATGATGGATGTGATGTAGGGGTCTGCTTCATTTTACCTTGTGTAGTGCTTGACAGTGGGCATTTGCCAGGATTGATTTTTCTGTTCTGGTCCTGAGGAGCATGCGGGCTGTTGCCACGTGTTTGCTATTATGACACAGCTGCTGTGAACGTCCCAGCGCCGGCTGGCATGCGTGTGCGGGGGATTCTGGAAGGCAGTAGTTCTGGAAGTTGGTCTGGGAACGCCTGGGATCCCAGACACATTGAGGGGGGCTGTGAGGTCAAAACGATTTTCATGATAATACGGACACATTGTTTGCCACTTTCACTGTCATTGTCTTACAAATGTGTGTTTGGAAGTTCTGCTCAACTCAGGGACACAGTATTTTCCAAGTGGCCGATGCGTAATGTCACAAAATCACGCATAGTTAAAAGAGCCATTCAAAGTGAGACGCCCAGTGAATTTTAACCTACCTGAATATAACAATCCACTGGTATGGTTTTGGGTTCCACATTGCAACCAACCTTTAAGGAAGAACCACCTATCAAATTTTGGTGTAAAACCTACCCAGTTGTCCGAAAGGCTACTGGAAGACTCCTTTCTTGTCCAACTCTGTATCTGCACAAGGCTGAGTTTTCTTCTCATGATCTGACCAAGCCAACAAAGCACACAGACTGAACGCAGAGGCAGCGTCCGGGTCCACAGCTCACACATTGCAACCTGCGTGGCTCTCTGGCTGTTTGGGGATGGCTGTTTTTTGTTTTTGGAGACAGAGTTTTGCTCTTTCACCCAGGCTGGAGTAAAGTGGCATGATTTCGGCTCACTGCAGCCTCCGCCCCCAGGGTCAAGTGATTCTCTTGCCGCAGCCTCCCGAGTAGCTGAGATTATAGGTGCCCACCACCATGCCTGGCTAATTGTGTATTTTTAGTAGAGAAGGGGTTTTGACATGTTGGCCAGGCTGGTCTCAAACTCTTGACCTCAGGTGATCAGCCTGCCTCGGCCTCCCAAAGGGCTAGGATTACAGGTGTGAGCCACTGTGTCTGGCTGGGGATGGCTCTTAAATTTGCCTTTTTGATAAAAGTGACATTGATATGTCACTAGACAGTTTCACCTGGAAGCCTTGGTACATTAATGCCGGATTTCCTGCATTGTGGCAGGATTTTGAAGGCTGCTGTATGTGCACTGGGGCCTCCAAATTTGTGAGTTCTGCATCCATAAGATTCAATTAACTGTGAGATGGAAAATATTTGGAAATACAATTTGCATCTGTGATGAACATGTGCAGAGTTTCCTATCATTATTCTCTAAACAATACAGTAAAGCAACTACTTACATAGCATTTACATTGTTTGAGGTATGACAAGTAATCTAGAGATGATTTGAAGCACACAGGAGGAGGTGCATACGTTATATGCAGATACTCTGCCATTTTATGCAAGGACTTGAGCATCTGCCGATTTTGCTATCCATGAGTCCTGGGATCAATCCCCCATGGATACCAAGAGACAACTATATTAACATTTTAAGAGCCTGGACCTTGCTCCCCTCATAAAATTTCTGGTAACCACAAATGCCTCTGGCCCCTTAACTTGTTTCCCTTACCTTCGTCTGTTCCAGCTATGACTTTAATGGCAGGTGGTGGCTAGACTTCACTGCCGTGGGAAAAGGGTGGTGACAAATGGATTCTGCATAATCTTCTTAATGTGATAGCTTTCCATTTCAAACAGGCAGGCACTGAGACATCAAAGCAGCCAAGCGCAGCCCTGACATTGAGCCGCTGCCGCATCCTGCGAGGCTGCTGCTGTTGGCTCAGCGTGATCAGGAGAATGGAGATCAAAGGTGCTCATTATGTGATGAGTGCTGTGCTGGCGGCTGCCTGTGTCGGGCCTGGGAGACTGTGCTGATGGTGCACTTTGGGGCAGCCCCGGGCAGGCTGGCTCAGGCCCTGGTGGTTCCTGGGGTGGGAGGTGCTCAGTGCCAGGTGACAGAGGGTCACCTGGAGATGGCTTCGTCTGGCTGCTCCTGGGGCTTGACGGCTCAAAGGTGGTTTGCTGAGTGAACTACTGGAGTGAGGATGGCACTGGCCTTGGGCTAGGGGGTGCTCGTGTTTATAATCTAGGGCTCTCTCCACAGAGCCCTTATGGCTGAGCTCTGCTGCCTCCCTAGCTCCTCTGTCCTTCCCTGGAACTCCAGAGCCTCCTCTTGGCAGCCCTGGGCCTGCACCCTGCTGCTGGGGGTTCACATGGGACCCTCTCTGTGGGCAGTGCCCTTCCAATCCTGCTGTGCCCTTTTCTCTAAAAGGGCCAAGTGGAAAACTTGGCACAAGGCCGGATAACAAGTCCTCCCAACACTGCCACGCTACCGGCATGCTCCTCAGATGCACGTTCCACCCTGGCCTGCCACAGTGAGGGCTGGGCTGCCTTGCTGTCTAGTGCACTCCAGGGCCTGGAGGCTGCTGGGAGCAGAGATCATGCCTAATAAATGTGTGCTGCACCAGTGGGTAAATGCACCGGCTCAGTAAACCTAGATCACTGAGCTTCAATAATGCCTAACTCACATGGTTAAATAAGGTAACATAAAGCAGTGAATCCTAGCCATTTTAGATCACCTACCCCTTTGAAAAATCTGATAAATGTGATCAACATCTCAGAAAAATGCCTGTATGCACAGTAGCAATTTTGTATATGTGAAACACTCTCTATAAAATTTATAAAATTAATCAAGGAAAAAGGGAGGATCAGAAACAAAATTAAACCCAGCTTGCCCCCATGCTCAGCATTGATCACTAGGCCAGCGTCCTCTCTGCTTCCTCATAGCTGTTTGGTGCCTGTTGCCGCAGAATTGGGTGGGTCCTGTTACAAGATTGGAGCTCCCCTAACTGCTCTAGAGGTAACAACTTGGAAATAATGAAATGTTAGGTTTTCCCTTTGAGATATCCTTGCAGGTCCAGTATATCAGTGAAACTACTAATGCCAGCTTGTCTGTAGGACTCCCTGATGCCAGCTGGTCTGAAAGACCCTACGAAAAGCTGATTCACCAAAGAGTGCTGTTTCCATATCCTGATGACTTCATCCCTGTTACCCTGACCAATCAACAATTTCTGTTTTCCAGGCCCTCACCCTCCATATTCCTCTTAAAAACCCTAGCCCAGAACTCCTTGGGGAGATGGATTTAAGTGTCTCCTCCCATCTCCTTGCTTGGTGCCCTGTAATAATTACACCCTTTCTCTGTTGCATCCCTGCTGTCTCGGTGTATTGACTGTTACTGTGGAGCAGGGATATTAACATGGTGGTCCTGTAACACACACTCACTGGAAGTTATCCTAATATCCACCCCATACATTCTCTGCATAGTTAATACTTTTCCTCTGTGTGCTTTTGAACTTCTTGTACATATCTTTGTGAAGATAATTGTAGCTGATGGGCAGATAGCCCTGCTTTCTCTGTGGCTTATCACAGTCCACATTTTTTTTCTGTCTCACAAAAGGTCTGATCAGTGGCAGAGCAAGCTTGAAGATGGGCTGATCCACAGAGTCATTCAGGGATTTATCGTGAGGATGTGGATCCAATGTTCTGAGGCTGTGCAGGGCAGTGGGACACTGGGCCTGGCCACCAAACCATCCTTCCCTCCTATTCCTCTGGGCCTGTGCTGGGAGGGCTGCTACAAAAGTCTCTGAAATGCCTTTGAGGGCTTTTCCCCATTGCCTTGGCTATCAGCATTTGCCTTACTTTTAGTCATGCAAATTTTTGCAACCTGCTTGAATTCTTCCCCTGAAAATGGGCTTTTTTTTTTTTTTCTAACACTTAGCCAGGCTGCAAATTTTCCAAACTTTTATTATCAGCTTCTTTTTAAAATATAAGTTCCAATTTCAGGTCATTTCTTTGCTCACGCATATTAGCATAGGTTGTTAGAAGCAGCCAGGTAACACTTGAATACTTTGCTCCTTAGAAATGTCTTCCACCAAATACCCTAAATCATCTCTCTCAAGTTCAATCCACAGATCCCTAGAATGGGGGCACAATGCAGACAGGCTTTTCAATAAAGTATAATAAAAGTGACCTTTACACCAGTTCCCAGTAAGTTCCTCATTTCCATCTGAGACCTCCTCAGCCTGGACTTCACTGTCCACATTACTACCAGTATTTTGGTGATAGCAATTTAACCAGCCTCAAGAAAGTTGAGGACTAAGCTCTATTTTATCTTACTCAAATTCCTACCTAAGGAGTCTAGGGAGTCTTGCCCTACAAACCATAAATTCTCATCAGATGGCTTTTATTTTACCCTGTATATTGTGACCTGCTTTTCAATCTGACTCTGGTATAACATTATGTGACAAGGAAAAAATATTTAACCCCAAAATATATTTCCTTGCCATATCTTAAAATTTCCCTGCAAAGTCTCTTGTGAAAAAAATCCACATTCTATACAGAATCCCCTTCCTCCTTGGTTTTCCTTCCTTCCCAGATCCAGGAGCTAATCAACTAAGAGCCAGGAAACCTTTTAAGTCCAATAAAAAACAATTTACAACCTGCTCTCTCTAAAGTCTGCTGTCTAAGAGCCTCCTCTGCACAATAAAACTTGGTTTTCACAATCTATCTTTAACTTGAACATTCCTTTCTATCCATCCCAGGTCTTCAGACAATCTCAACCAATTGTCAGCCAGAAAATGTTCAATTTTACCTATATCCTGGAAGCCCCCACTTTGAGTTGCTCTGCCCTTTCTAACCAAACCAATGTATTTCTTAAATGTATTTGACTGATGTGTCATGCCATCCTAAAATAAATAAAACCGGGCTGGACCCCCACCACCTTTGGCACATGTTCTCAGGACCTCCTGAGGACTGTCATGGGCCATGGTCACTCATATTTGGCTCAGAAATCTCCTCAAATATTTTACAGAGTTTGACTTTTTTTGTTAACAGTTTCAAACTTTCCCTCATGTTTCTACCTTCTTCAGAGCCCTCCAAAGTTCCAGCCTCTGCCTGTTATCCAGTTTTCACATTTTTAGGAATCTTTATAGTCGTGCCCCTTTCCTTGGCACCAACTTTCTGTATTTGTCCATTCTTGCACTGCTGTAAAGAAATACCTGGCACTGGATAATTTGTAAAGAAAAGAGGTTGAATTGGCTCATGGTTCTGCAGGCTCTACAGGAAGCAAGGCAGCATCAGCTTCTAGGGAGGCCTCAGGAAACTCACAATCATGGTGGAAGGTGAACAGGGAGCTGGCACCTCACATGGCTAAAGCAGGAGGAAGGCAGAAAGATTGGGGAGGTGCCACAGATTTTTAAATAACCAGATCTCATGAGAAGTCAGGACAGTACCAAGGTTGAAATCCACCACCATGATCCAGTCACCTCCCCTCCAACACTGGGGATTACAATTTGACATGAGATTTGGGTGGGGACACAGATCCAAACCGTATCACTGTCCCTTGCCCGGACCAAGGCATACATAACGTCCTCTCTCCCTGAGCGTCCCATGTTCTGACAGTCCCATTATCGTGTTATTGCCTGCAGCTCAGCGTCTGCCCTATGCTGAGTGCTGTCATTTAGAGGGTGACACGGTTTACTACTCACCTCCTAGGCTGGATACTAGCACACAGTAGGTGCTCAGTAAATGCTTTTATGAATAAGCCATTCAGAAAAAACTGCTACAATGGGTCTGACTGTGATTAGAAGGAAGTGTGGTTCCCTTCTGCCTGTCTTAAGGCTTTTCCTTCCCCTGCTACCCGTCCCTCTTCTATGTAGGTTGGGCCGTCTCTCCCCATGTCCTAACTCTGCTGTGTCCAGGACATCTTTGCAGAATTGCAGGTGATTAGGAATGGGGGACCTCAAGGAGGACATAGTAAGAGAAGTAGCTGGTATGGGAGGGAGGGCCCAGGCATGGGAAATTGTAAGCACCCCCCAAAGGCCTTGGGATCCACAGAAGGTCTAAACAGGGATGATACAGTCAAATTTTCTCTCTGGAAGCCATAGGAAGTGGGATCTGAGAGACGAGAGGAGAGTCAGGTCAGTTCACTAAGCGGCATGCTCTGGATGGCCAGTGAACTCTAGGTGCTATGGGGACCTCAGTGGGTGAATGGGCATAAGGGATCTGGGATGGTGAGGGAGATGGACTGGTCAACAATCACCAGTCAGCAGAGTGGTGGTGAGAGGGCACTGGCCTATGTGTGGGCAGATGTAGGAGGGGTTCGGAAGAGCCCTGAGCAGAGGGAAGCATCAGGGCACACCTGCAAGCTTCCAGACTCATTTCCTGTGAGGCTGCACCCAGGATGACCCCTGCCTTCCCAATGGGACAACGGGGAGGGAGATTGGAGTTCCACGGGAAGCTGATGAGTTTTAGTTTTCTGAGGGACCAACACTGACCTGACCTCTCTCATTCTGATGCAAAGAATTCCCCATAAAATATCTCCGTCAAAGGTGGTTTAGTTCCCACTAGTAGGGTAATGTCGCTGAAGGCCCTGCTTGCTCAATTCTCTTTATAAATACCTAACACTTACTGGCTTAGTCGTATTTTCTGAAATCCCAGATTGTTCCTTTAAGGATAACTTGTCTCGAGAAACAAGAGCCTTTGCAGACTACCCTTCTAAGCAACATGCTTTATCATTTAACAGAGTATCCCCCCTAAGAAAACACAGTCAGCGGCAAAGGCCTCAGGTGGGAAGTGTTTTATTTGATATGGTGGAATCTGATGACTGTTTCTGCTGATGGCGGCATGAAGGGCATGCTGCTGTACAAAGACCAGAGCCTTTGAAGCCTGCGTACCTCCTCACATGTGAATCACGGTTTATGCTTCTCCGTGGACTTTGACAACCCAGGAAGGGAAGGTTCTGTTGCCATCATTTCAGATGAGGAAGTGGAGACAGAGAAGTCCACAGACTTGGCCGTACGTGACACGGCTCATTAGTATTCATAGAAATGGGAAGGAACCGCCATTTTCCAATTGCTGTCACCCTCTCAGGTCCTCAGAGCTAACGCCCTCTCACAGAATGGGGGCTTGCGATAATGACGCATGACCATGCAGGTTTATGTATTTATGCCTGTTATTGCTAAAATATTTTAAATAGACACATTAGCATAAACTCCAACAAAATGGTTAACATGAAATTTTTGGATCTTTAGAGATACAAGGTCCAACTCTTTGGGCAGCCCTTGTAGTGGCTTGCAGAATGTTAGGCATAGTGACATGCAATGCATTTTTGGTGTCGCACAAGGAACAGCAGTTGGGCCAGTTTCTGACAGCTACTCTCACCATGATAATCTACCCAGAGCCTGGGGATGCAGAAAGCCTACATCCTTATATTCTCAAGGTTCAGTTGGGCTCAGTAAGCTCACAGGAGTGCCTGGCATCACATACTTGCCAATTTACTGGTGCCCCATGAGGAATGCAATTACCAGACACTAGCCTCTATCTGAGTTGTGGATTCCCTCCTTGCAGTTAAGTTACAGATGACTTCCAAAGGGTGTGACTAACTTGGTGTTTAATGACATCAAGTCAGAGGGCTGAGCTTGCTGGTCAGGCCAGACTCTTCCCAGCTGATGGAACATCACTTGCTGGAGAAGGTGTGTGAATGGCATGGCCAGCATTCATCTGTGTGACTCTTGAATGACACAAACATTTCTATAGCTTCTACTTCTGCAAAAGATAGAATAATAAGGACCAGATTTACCTCCGGTTTGATAAATGTAAAAGTACGGGACATATTAATGAAATAACAGTTGGAAAGCCATCAGACACCAGGCAATGAAGGGGAATGATCCATCAGAACAGGTGAGCAGGTGCTGGGCCCAGTGCACGACACAGGTGGTAAAAGGAAGAGGCCAGGCAAAGCTCAGCAGACTCACTAAGATGAAAAACCACAGCTAAATTTAGGAAGTCCAACGCAGCTGGAATTCGCAGGAGAGAGCAGGGTACACAGTGAGAGCTGTGGAGGTTCGCAGAGGGTCCTCCCCCGCACTCAGCTAAGTACTGGTCAGAGGATGGAAAAGAGAGGGAGCCATGCATAACTTAGAGGGAGCATTCTCCATAGACAGAACAGGGATGGGAATAGTGCCTGTTCCCCCCAGCCAGAGTAGAAAACAAATTCATAGGGCTCTGGGTACAGTACTTAGAAGGGTTTTCCTTCAGTGGAGGGTGAAATTAGCCTTAGGATAAATGCTGCTCTGATCCCACTTAGCAAAGCATAAAAGCAAGATCAAAAAGATCAAACTGAAAGTTCAAAGCTATTTACAGGAATATAAAATATACAGCATCTGACAAAGTAAAGTTCACAATGCATGGCACTCAATCAAAAGTTACTAGCATGCAAAAAAGAAAACAAATGACCCATAATGTGGATAAATATCAATCAACCAACAGTGATCCAGAAATGACAAATGATAGAATAGGATTGGGAGACAAGGACATCAAAGCAAGCATTAAAACAACATTTCAATATTTCATACATTTCGTATAACACAGCAAGAGGTTGATCATGTTAACTACATGCAAGGAAGATTTAGAAAAGACCCACATCAAACTTCTCAAGATGAAAGCCACAATGTGTGAGATAAAAAATACATAGGATGGTTTAGACAATGCAGAGAAAATGATTAGGGAAGTTAAAGGAGAGGAACAAGGAGAGGAACTGTCACAGAATACAAAACAGAGAAATGCAAAATAGGGAAACAAGAAGACTAAACAAAATAGTAGTGAGCTGTGGGACAACTTTAAGTGGTTGAATATTCAAACACATGAGTAATTATAGCTGTAAAAGGGGAGGGAGACAGAAAACATATTTTAAGGAATACAGTTTTCTTCAAATTTTCCAAATTTGATAAAAATTATATCCCATAGCATCAAGAAGCTCAACAAACCCCAAGCATAAGAAATAAAAAGAAAACAGCACCAAGACACATCATAATCAAATTGCTCACATCCAGTGATAAGGGAAAATCTTAAAACCAAATAAAAAAGAAACATTAAGTACAAAGGAACAGAGATAGGGGTGACAGCAAATGTCTAATTAAAAACAATGCAATGAGAAGACAATAGAACAACATCTTTAAAGTGCTGAAAGAAAACACTCTTTATGTAGAGAAAATATCTTTCACTTAATGAAATAAAGACCTTCCTCCTGCTAACACACAAAAACGGAAGGAACTGATGACCCTCAGGCTTGCCCTACCAGAAATGTGAAGGGACGGAAAGTGACACCACATGGAAATTTGTGTCTACACAAAGGAATGAAGAATAGAAATGTTATTTAAAAGAGAGAATCAACTCTTTAAAGCAAAATAGCAGTGCACTGGGGATTTGTAAAATATGCACAGGTAAACTGCGTGACGCTAGCACAAGTCCAGGAGAGAAAACACTGTTATAAGGGTCACAGACAGGGCAAATATTTCTAACCCAAGAGTCTGAAATTCAAAATGCTCCCCCCAAACTCCGAAACTTTTGGAATGCTGTCATGATGCTCAAAGGAAATGCTCATTGAAGAATTTCTGATTTCAAATTTTCAGGCAAGGGATGCTCAATCGGTAAGTATAACATTCCAAAATATTCAAAAACCTGAAAAAAACCCTGAAATCTGAAACACCTCTGGTCTCAAGATTTTGGATAAGGGATACCCACCCTGCATTGCAGTTGAGGTGATGTGATATCACTTTATTGTATAGACTGTGAAAAGAAGTACAGTGCCAGCCTTAAAACAACCACTGAAATTACACAGTAGCTGTAGCTGATAATTCAATAGAAGAAATAACGTAAAAATATAAGAATTCCTTAATTAATCAAAATTGCCAAAAAAGAAACAGAAAACAAGTCACAGATTAGGTTAAGATAAATGATAAGATACTAGCTTTAATGCCAACCAAATCAATAATCATATTAAAAGAAACAAACCTAAACTACAGCCAAATTAAAGATTAGAGATTGTTTCTTTTTTGAGACGAAGTCTTGCTCTGTCACCAGGGTGGAGTGCAGTGGTGCAATCTCAGCTCATTGCAACTTCTGCCTCCTGGGTTCAAGTGATTCTCCTGCCTCAGCCTCCCAAGTAGCTGGGATTACAGGCACGCGCTACCACGCCCAGCTAATTTCTGTATTTTTAGTAGAGATGGGGTTTCACCATGTTGGCCAGGATGGTCTCGATCTCTTACCTCATGATTCGCCCGCCTTGGCCTCCCAAAGTGCTAGGATTACAGGCGTGAACCACTGTGCCTGGACCTAGAGATTGTTTCAATTGGATTAAAAAACAAGCATCAATCACACAAGTATGCACACATGCACATGCAACACTGGATCAGAGGTGAAAGAATGGAACACATTTCACACCAATGCTATTCAGGAGTCACCATCTTGATACCAAGCAAGGTGGATTTCAGAGCAAAAATGTTACCATAGACAGAGAAGGTCATAATGAGCAAGGGGTCAATCAGTCACCACATAACTATCCTAAACATTTATCCACCGGATAACACAGCTTCAAAATACATGCAACAAAAACTCAGAAACCTGCAAGGGGAAATGGATACATCCAAAAATACAGTTAGAGAATTCAACACTCTTTTCTAAATAATTATTGAGAATAACTACACAGGGCCAGGTGCAGTGGCTCATGTCTGTAATCCCAGCACTTTGGGAGGCCAAGGTGGCCATATTGCTTAAGCCCAGGAGTTCGAGACCAGCCTGGGCAACATGGTGAGCTATTTGGGAGTCTGAGGCGGGAGAATCACTTAAGCCAGGAGTTCGTTTATGGAGCTATGATTGCACTACTGCACTCCAGCCTGGGCAACAGACAGAAAAAATAAGTAGATGGAAAATCATTAAGAATACAGATACAAAACTAGAAACCACAGGTGACCAAATTAACATTTATAGAACCCACCCGTATAGCAGAATGCACATTTTTTCAAGTGCACATGAAACATTTAGCAAGATGAAGTATTCTCTGGGTGACAGAATCAGTTTTAGTAAATGTGAAAGGATTTCTGTCACAGTGAGCATGTTCTCTGACCAAAATGGAATTAAATTAGGAATCAGTAAGTAATAGAAAGATATCTGGAAAATCCCCAAGTGTTTGGAAATTAAATAATGCACATCTAAATGACTCACGGGTCAAAACAAATCCAAAGGAACATCAGAAAGAATTTTAAACTGAATGAAAGTGGAAACACATTATAAAGCTGTAGTAATAAAATGGAAACATAGATGAATAGTCATCAGTGAAATAGTGTAGAAAATCAAGAGACAAATTATGTATGAACAACTGATTTTGATGAAGCCATGAAGGAAAGACAGTGGAGGTAGTCTCTGTAAAAAATGGTTATGAAGATGTAAGCAAATGGTCCAAAGATTTCAGCAGAGGCATCACCAATGCAAATGGCTCTTACACACATGGAAAGTGCTCAACGTCATTGGTCATTAGAGAAATGCAAATTAAGCTCACAGTGACATACAGCCAATTAGAGTGCCGAAAATCAGAAGGAAGTGGGAGTGGGCAGGGCAGGGCTGAGCTTCCGGGCAGGCCGAGGACAGGCAGCTCCATGCTGGAGTGGCAGCTGGGGTGTCCTGCACTGGGCCAAGGTGTCTAGGTCTTTACATTCCTGTATGGATGAAGTATTTCTCCAATGTAATTTACTGCATCCTAGCATATGTATTCTGGTTTCCCTCCCAGATCACAGAGAACTTTCATAAGGGTAGGAATTGTGACTTAGGCTCCATCAGGGAGCCTGTGTTTCCAAGGAACAGATATGAGAAAATATAATATTTTATTTTATTTTTTTGTAGCTGAAACACCAGAAGTTGGAAAACAACACAAGAAAGCCATGGTAAGTGATAACAACTAAAATATGTCACTATCACTTTTGGAATAAAGTACCTTATTATTAACTGGGTTAGTGAATTTCTTTTTCACCTTTTGGTGTGTTTAGTCACAAATCTCCAGGGAGAATCTTTAAAGAAAGGGCATGATCGAAGCAAAAATATTCCATACCTCTGTCAGTCCAGATGGTGAAACACATGCAGAGACAGGCTGAGGGAGGATTCACAGGTAGATGGAGGCTGAGGGGGCCCAGGGAGCCCAGGAAGGCACCTTCCTAGGTGCTAATCTCCTTCTTGCATGGGGGTGAGAAGTCTTCCGGAGTGCAGGGTGGGGAAGCTGAAGGAGGCTGGGATTTGGAATCAGGCCTGAGTCCCAGGCCCTTCTTACAAGCTGGGGACTTGGGGCAGGTCAGTTGGCCTCTCTGTGGTGCCCTTGGGACTTTCAGCAGGTTAGGAGGGATCAGCGGGACTGGGTCTCTGTAAAAAATGGTTATGAAGATGTAAGCAAATGGTCCAAAGATTTCAGCAGAGACATCACCAAAGAGGATATGCAAATGGCTCTTACACACATGGAAAGTGCTCAACATCATTGGTCATTAGAGAAATGCAAATTAAGCTCACAGTGATGTATAGCCAATTAGAGTGTCAAAAATGAGAAGGAAGTGGGAGTGGGCAGGGCGGGCTGGGCCTGGGACTGGCGGCTTGCTGTCTCCCTCACTGTCTCGCTCCATCTCCCTCTCCGTCTCACTCCCACTCACTCCATCGCCTACTCTCTCTCACTCTCTCACTCACCGCCTCACTCCGTGTCTCCTTCTCTCTCTCTCTCATTCTCTTTCTCTCTTCCTCACTCTCCCTCTGCTTCTCTCCCCCTCTGTCTTGTGCACACATTGACAAACAGCGCCTGAGTGCTCGCTGGTAACCTACAGGCCATATTGGCAGCTGTTATACTGCTCGCCCGGGGAGGCCTTAGGCTTCCTGGCTTACATCCTGTGCCTGAGTGAAGTGTCTTATCCTGAGTCCCACAAATCTTGTGAGTGTCCTCAAACTGCCGAAGTACAGATTCATAGGTAACCCAGCCGGCTGCAGTGGCTCACGCCTGTAATCCCAGCACTTTGGGAGGGTGAGGTGGGCGGACCACGAGGTCAGGAGTTCGAGACAGCCTGGTCAACATAGTGAAACTCCATCTCTACTAAAAATACAGAAATTAGCCGGGTGTGGTGGTGTGCACCTGTAGTCCCAGCTACTCAGGAGGCTGAGGCAGGAGAATCGCTTGAACCCAGGAGGTGGAGGCTGCAGTGAGCCAAGACCATGCCTCCGCACTCCAGCCTGGGCGATGGAGTGAGACTGTCTCAAAACAAACAAACAAGCAAACCCGTAACCCACTGACACTGAAAAAGACATTGATTTGTTGATTTGTTTCTAAATCATGAAGCTTTGCTGCTTGTCTTGCATGCAGAACCTTTTAGCCTGTGTGTTGCTGTCCGTGGTCAACAACCGAACCCCTGCAGTGGACCCTGCAGTGAAGAGAACAGCTCTAGCATGAGTCCTCCCTTCCCTTCTCTTCAGCTCTCCCAGACATTCCTTCCGCCTGTGGCTGATGTGGAGCATGCCTCTCTCCTGACATGTCTTCGTCAGATGATCCTCACATTTGGTGTCCAGTCACCTTCACCAATTTATTTCTGCCTCAACAGCCTTAAGTTTGGTCAGCCTTACCATGTTGCAGGCCCTGAACCGGGAAGTTGGGGTCTGGTGGCCCTGCTGCCACTTTGGAGGAAGGGTATTCCCCTGGGAGAATTCTGAGCTCAGAGGGTCCTCCAGAGCTGTCAAGGGGCTGGAGGAGATTTCTCCTGGTGGCCCGAGGGTACCTCCAAGCCCCAGAGGCAGATGCAACTGAGGGAAAGGCCATGCTCAGAAGGCCATGCTCCATGCAGGAGGTGGAGCTGGAGGAGCGCCCAGGAAGAAGGAAGAAGTGGAAGGACGCGCTGGGAGAAGGTGAAGTCGTGGTCTCATGATGTGTTGAAAGTGTGATTTCACTATGGAGGCAACGGGAGCCCCTGAAGCAGTAATCTTGTTACTCCTTTAAATATGCACATGGCACAAAATTCAAAACACGCAGAGGGTACGCCGAACAGCGAGTCTCCCCCACCCCTGTCTGCACGCCATCCGGGCCCCTTTCTAGAGGTGCTGCTGTGCCCTGTGTGTCCGCGTGGAGCTATTCCACACCAATGCAAGAAGACCCACACACTCCAAGAGTGCAGCTTGTGCCTCTTCCTTGCTGTTGCTTCCAACGCCCATGCCACACTTGTCCATCCTTTTATTTGTGATAGGCATATGTGTGTTCCTAGACTTTTTTCCTGTGTGTGTGTGTTTGCATGTAGCATGTATTTTTTTATGTTATTAAACAAATGTTGCCACGATTACTCTTACAAGTCTTATATATGGGAAGACTGGATGTATCTGTCTGTGGGCATGGCAGTGGACTTGGTGTGAGCCTGGCTAGACAGCCATCCTGGAGGACAGAGCACCCTCAGGGAACTGGGTTGAGGGCTTGGTGTTCACCAGAGAGTGTTGGAGTCGCTTGTTCACCACCCCTACCTTCACCTCGCTACTCTGCCCCAGCCTAAGATCCTGCCTAGATTTTCAGCACCCAACTGAGGGCCTAGCTAAAGTTGATCCTTAGTAAATCTGACAAATTAAAGATGACAAGATTAACTAAATGAATAAATGTTGGTAATCAGTCAGAGAGGGCTTGAGCCAGAATTACCATAACACACAAAACCCTGTCATGTTGCTCTCAGAAGACACTTATTTATCTAACTTTTAAAATCTTTAGCAATAACTCTGGTCTTCAATGGGCTAAAAGGCCTAGGAAAATAGGCCACCAAATGTCTACATATGAACACAAGGAGGTACTGCCAAGGCGTTCTCTACCTTATTGTCAGCAATAGTGCGAAACCAGAAACAACATGTGTATCTGTCATTAGGGTAACGGTGAAGATAAAATCATGACACATTTGTGCTGTGGAATACTATGCAGTCATCATAAAAACGAGATTGTGCTATATGTCTACACATGGAAACAACTTCTAAAAGCAGCTTTATTCAGATATAATTCACATACTATAAAATTTATTTAGTATGCAAGTTAACAGTTTTTAGTATAACTATCACTGCAGACAATTTTATAACCTTTTCATCACTCCAGAAGGAACCTTTAGCTTATCTTTCTATCTCCCCATACTTTCCCAGTCCTAAGCAATCACTAGTCTACTTTCTGTCTCTATAGATTTCCTTATTCTGGGCATTTCGTCTAAATGCAATTATATAACATGTGGTCTTTGTGACCTTTTTTTCACTTAGCACATTTTCGAGCTTCAGCCATGATGTAGCATGTGTCAGCACTACACTCCTTTTTGCAGAATGATACGGCTACACCACATTTTGTTTATCCATTTGTCAATTGACAGATATGCAGTTTTTCTCATACATTTTGTCTATTAGGAACAACGCTGCTATGAAAATTTACGCACAGGTTTTTGTGTGGACGTATGTTTTCATTTCTCCTGGGTATGTGCCTAGGAATAGAATTGCTGGGTCATGTGGTATATCTGCATTTAATTGTTTAAGGAACTTCCACACTGTTTTCCAAAACGGCTGCATCATTTTACATTCCCACTAGCAGTGTATGAGGGTTCAAATTGCTTCGCATCCCCGCCAACACCTGTTATTGTCTGAGTATGTTGTTACGGCCATGCGAGTGGGTATGCAGTAATTGTGATCTGTATTTGCAATTCCTGATAACTAGTGATGGCAAGCATCTTTTCATGGACTTATGGGTTATTTGTATAATGCTTCCTTTCAATAATGTTCTGGGGGCGTAAATTGCTCTTCAAATTAAACCAGTGAAACCATGGCTGTTTTCAAGCAATCGTCTCTGGGATTTGTGTTTGATATTCGTTCTGATCCTAGGAGGGCTCCTCTCCGGCTGTCTTGTTTACCAGGTCTCTCCTACAGTCCAGCCAGCCTACAGTCTAGGCTGTATCTTCATGAAATCCATGAGTCTCTTCCCAACTGCTTTCACCACAACCTCCGCCGCTCTTGAGAGCACCCTGAAGCTTGAACTTCCACACACTCTGTTACAAATGAAGTCAATCCCTTTGGGAAGACAGAGGCGGTATCTGTTTAAGACCTGCTTTTTCTCCAACTTCTCCCCTCCCCCAGGCCTCCAGGCAAAATCTCTGAGACAGAGCTCTGGAGCTGGGGTGGGGACAATGACAAGCTTCTGTCCTCCACTCCAGGAGCTGAATGCTTGGGAGGGTGGGAAGGGGCAGCCTGGTTTCCTCTCCTGGGTAGAACCACCACCTCCCGAACTGAAAGAGTTGCTATCAGGCACCAGTACTTTCAGTGCACTATGCCCAAGGTAGAGCCTCAATTCCTAAGTGAAAGCTGGGAGGAAGAAGGGAGTCTCCACTTTTCGACAGCATTCACACAGTACTTAGCATCAGTAACAGGTGGTGGGGGCAGGATGATAAATGCTGACATCCAGCTCCTTGCAGGAAGAAAGATCTCTGACTGAGAGCAGAGGGGAGAAGGAGCCCTGCATTGTTGGCTGAGGCAGTCTGGAGTGGAATCTTTGCCTTGCCTAGCTAGGAGCAAGGAGGAAGGGAGCTGTCCTAGTGCTAACACCATAGACTCTCTGAGCATATACCTGGATATGCACCTTTCTCACCAATGTTATATACATTTTCTTGAATAGGTGTCTCTTCATTTGCTTTTTGCTATGGTTTTTGGAAGTATTTACTGATTGTGTGTTTTAAACCAATTTTCACCATTTTTTCTGGGGACAAGCTCAGTGGAGCCCTTCATGCTGGAAGTTGATCCTCCTGAGAGTCCCTTGCTCCCCACTGGCCTCACCAGGGCCTGATCTATGTCCCACGTCTGTGCTGCTCTCTGGCATCAGGCAGTTTCAAAATAGTAGGGGAAAAAATGGCGGCGGGTGAATCTCCCTGAAACTCTGCTAAATATGTGATTTCTTTTTCCTTCTATAAAACTTTAGATAGTAAGACAATCCAATGATAATGTACAAGGCCTCACAGATGACTCCCAAAGAATTCAGAGAAGGCAATGGTATGCTCAGGGAACACGGTTCTGGAATTAGAGGAGCTAGTCACAGATTCTAGAGGAATTCCAGCGAGAGAGCCTCACTGTATTTCGTGTGAGTCACTCAAACGTGGCCCATCATTCTGACTTCTGCGTCACCCATGCATAACTGTCACATTTCTATTTCAAAGCCAAAACAAGCAAACAAACACCCTGCGGTGGCAGTGTCATTCCTGAGTCAGAGGTCTGGATCCGTGCATCGCAAAGGCTTTCTGTGCTCAGTGAAAACATTCAAACCTCTTCTGAAATCCAGGAGGTCCTTCCTGCTTACAGGGGTTTGTTGGTGTTTTAGCTTCTGTTTTCTTGGTTTTGATTTTGTGTTTATCTCTGCAGAAGATTGTTTCATTACATTTATTTAGAGCTTTCCCTTGAGAAAAATCTCATTCATTCAAAATAGCAGCTTCCATTTACTGAGTGCGTACAATGTGCCAGGTGCTGGTCTCATTCATTCCCCCAAATATACATTCATGAATGAATACTCTTCTAGATACTGAGTGGTACAAAACTGCTGTGGTTCCTAGCTTTGCAGACCCCTGGGGATGGCAGAGATTAAGCAAATAATTACTTGGATGAAGTTGTGAAATTATAATTTAAAGTGTAAAGGTGTACATTAGATTACTTATAAATTAGGGATTTCTGTTCAGTGAGAGTTACATTAGGGAAAACCAGTGTGAGTAGGCAAAGCCTACTGGAATGCCTTCAAAATACAAGGAAAAGAGAGAACACTGCAATAGAAAACTGAATAAAGGTAATGAATAACAGTTCACAGAAACGAAAGCTCAAATGACTAAAAAATCCATGAAAGCATATTCACAATGCAAGTCAAAATTAAGACAGTGCTTTACATGCAACAGAATGGTAACAGTCAGACCAGGGACAGGCTCACGTATTGAGAAGGCTGTGTGCTGACGGGAACCTTGGGGTGTGGACTGCTGCAGCCAGCCCAGAAGACTTGGTCCAGTGCAGTGTGTGGGCTGGCCTGGGACCAGCTGCCCAACTCCTCCTAAGCATTTCGGAGGAACCCTTATCCAGACCCATCAGGAGACATACATGGGGATTGCCAGTCTGTCCATTTATGATACAAGGAGATGTGGCAACTTGGTGTCCATGACAGGGTGCTGGAAATAAAATAAGGTGGAAGCAAACTGTGTAATAAAGCGAGGCAGCAAAATAACCTAGATGTAGCTAGAGCAACGCGATACATCTTGAAAACTTACAGTCAAGTGAAAAACGAAAAAGAAACAGAATGAGATTTAACGTCTGCTATAACTCACATAATTTATGGCATATGTTTATCTACCAAACACCACTGCATCTTTTACAAAGAGAGGTGAGTATTTAAGGACATGCATATTCAATGTATCAAATACATTACAGTTGGTTCCCGTGTGCAGCTAGGAAATGAGGATGGGAATAAGGAATGAGGGAGTGAGCGATATATCTCTTTCTGTATCATTTGTACTTATGTCTATGTCGACATCAATAGATCTGTAAATAAATTCTAATCTAGAAGTAGACAAGGCATAGTTTGAATATTGTGGAATATAAACTCATCTCTGCAGTAGGTGTGCACAAACCACCAAAATAGGCTCTTTGAATGGTTACCCCCAAAATGGCACCAATGTTGATGTAACTACAGTGGTGGCGAGGGATCTGCAGGTTGTAAATTAGTGTTGGCATCACGCTGGGCTCCTCTGGAGAAAAATGTTTTATGTGCTGCTGAGGGCTGTGCATAGAGACGGTGCTTTTCTTCCTTGTCTTCACGCAAACCTGGAATCCTCTGGAACCAGAGGTGCTGCAGCTCACAAGGTGGAAGGAAAGGGAGGTGAAGTGAGGGACAAGATGGGAAAAGAGTTCCACAGGGTGCTGATAGGGGAGGATCTGTACCTCTTTTTACATTTTTTTAAAAAAGATAGAAAATACTAAAATGTGAAAACTGCAAGGGAGGTCTCAACACCGTTCTTTGCAGGTCAACCGGGTGGGAGGCCTTGGCCAACTGCACACCCAGGGCGGACTGCACATGCGGAGCCACATGCTGCCAGCCTTGCGGGAAAGGTGAGCTTGCGATGTGTAGCTACAGAAGATGCCAGTTCATGTAGAGACCCCAGTGGCCCCAATCACCCAGTGTCCTCCCTCCAGGGCCCTGCAAGCTCCACTCACATCACTGGGCACTTCCTCTTGCCTTCACCTGGCCAACTCCTCACACCCCTCGGTCCTTGGCTGGCATATCATTCCAGGGACTGTGAGGCAGTGTCCCAAGACTGTTCTCAGGTACCTGGGTTCCACTCCTACTGTGGCCATGGCGATTATATGAATGCACTGTGGGTAGTTGGTTGCTTGCCTGGCTCTCCCACCTGACCTCATGGCGTGCGGGAACCCAGCTTGCTCACTGCCATGCCCCAGCCCCAGGCAGAGTAGGTGCCTCTAAATCTTTGTTGGACGAATGAATGAATGAGAGAGTGAATTCAATCAGCAGCTTCAGGAGAGGCGGAGAGGAGGGAGATGACCCCAGGGGACCTGAAGATGCCCGAAGGACACTTCTCCCCTGCTCCATGACCTGCTTTGAGACTAGTGTGGCTAGTGTAGACAAGATTTCTGACAGGTGCAGGCCTTCCCTCAGCTCCCATGCAGTCCCCGGTGGAAGCCTGCCTCTTTTTAATGGGAGGTGTGGATGGAAATGGCCATGTATTGAGCTTCTGGAAGACATCAGGGTGGAAATTGCTGTTTCACACTAGCGGTGCTAAGCAGAGGTTCTGAGATTCAGTCTCCGTTTACCCTAGAGGTATTGGAGCTGGGAGCTCCGCTGAGATTTGGTTCATTTGGGAGGTCATGTGATGGTCCCCAGTGGAAGGAGGCCTCCTCACTGCTGTACTGTGGGGCCAGCCATCAGACAAACCCGGGGCACGCTAGGGGTCTCAGCTTCTGTCCCACCCCCAAAACTGCTGGCCCCTCCCAGGTTTGCCCCAGACCCTGGGTTTACCTGGAGCATCTCCTAGGATCTTTCTGTGTGCAGGGAGGACGTGGAGTGAGGGAGGTGTGATTCCTGCAGCTCAGCATCCCCTCACAGCATGAGCGCACCCCCTCCCAGTCACTGCTTCCCCTGACTGGCACTGTGGGCAAAGGCATGCAGGCCGCCCTGCCTGGCACGCAGCAGGAGGTCCCTGCTCAGCAAGACTGAACATTTTCTCGTGAACTCTGGCCTCCCTCTCTTTTGCTCTTATTTTCCCGTTGCCTTTTCCCCCCCACACCTATATTTAGTTTATGTCTCACTGCATCGAATGCAGAAGACTTTCTGAAACAAAGCAGCAACTAGATAGATAACTTGGCCCCTGCTGGGCTCAGTTCCCTCCTCTGGGTAATGGGTCCTCCCACAGGGATCACGGGGGAGAGGGGGTAAGTGCGGCTGCAGCTCCTGCACATCTCTGCTGTTCAGGAAACAGCAGCTCCCAGCATTTAGCAGGATTGTAGGGAGCGGCACCAGCTGTTGAGGGGGCAAGGCCTCTCACCCCTGCGTCTGGGGAGGCCTCTCTCTGCCCATCCGCCTCCTCTGTGAGTCCCCCATGGGGTCAGCAAGGAACCCCGCTTCTTCAGTCTCGGGAGCTTCTCCTGCCTGTGGATGGCGGTGCAGACTGAAGCTGGCCTGAATCCCTCAGTGAGCAAGAGAAAACACTCCACACACTGGCTCCGGTGTTCACAAGCTCATGCACACACACATGCACACTCACCCACACTATCGCTCAAGAAATCAGCCAGTCATTGCCAACCCCAGCGAAAGCCCCCCTGCACACGTGTGGATCAGGACTCGCTGAGGTTCGAGGTGTCTGCAGACACACTGGGATCTGGGGTGTGGTGAAGGGGAGGCCGCAGAAGATAGGAGGAAGGGGGAAGCTCCTGGGGCGCTTCCCCACCCGGCCGGTCAGTGCAAGGACGGTGCTACATGGGGCCTGCTGGCTCCCCGAGCTGCTGGGAGGCCCTGGACTTTCCTCCAACACCGCATGTGGCTCCTGCAGCCTTGCCACAGTGTCTGAGCCACAGGCCCCTTCCCTCGGAACCCATTGTCCCCTGCCTCTGTGGCCCTATCCACTTCTGCCCCTGCTGTGTCCCTCCTGAATTCTGGCTGGACCCTGGACATCCACCGGCGCCCTGGCTGCAGCCCAGCCCCTCTGGCCCTGGAAAGCTGTGCCGCACTCTGGCCCTGCTGGCGGCACTCTTGGTCTCTCCACAACACTTCAGAGCCACGTCCTCGGCATCATGTGATCTATTCGTTCACTGCCTGCCCCCAAGTCTGTGCTCCAGGAAGCTGCAGCCTGACTGTTCTGTGGCCCCAGAGGCTTCAGAGTTCAGGGTTCAGAATCTGGGGCCAAATCTCAACCTTGTCATGCAAGAGCTCAGCTCTGAGCCTCTAGCTCCTGGCATCCTCATCCCGACTGGGGGCAGGTGGCAGCTGGTATGGCAGGCTTGTGACAGGTCAGGCTGTCCATGACACCTTGTTGTCCCTGCACTCAACGACAGGTCGGGCTGTCCACGGCGTCCTGCTCTCCCAGCCACTCAGGTTCAGGTGCCTGCAGTTTCTAGCTGCCCTTTGCCTCCCAACATCCAATTCCCTGGGGCAAAGGACAACTCTCAGCCCCTTGGTGTGGCCCCATGAGGCCTGGAACCCAGCGCTTCTGTCCCTTGGGTCCTTGAGCTCCAGTGTGACTGGAGCTCACCTCTGCTGCTGGTCATGGCTGCACAGCAGGCAGCCCCACAGTGATGGCCGGTGTTGGGGCTGGAAAGACTCTTATTCTTTTTGTAAATAAAGCACAGGCAGACGGACAGCACAACTGTCTGTTCAAATGCAACGTGGGACGATCAGGAGGACCACATCTGAAAGGGCTCCTGGGAGGGGTGTGATGGACACAAGGTGAGCTGCACCCTGGCTAGGGAGCTGCACTGGCTTAGCCTTCAGGGTTCAGCTCAGAGGCCACACTGCTGGGAGGTGAGGCCAAGCCAGGGTGGCCCTGCACGGCTGCTCCTCGCGGTTTCACCCCATCTCCTACAGGGACACCGGCAGTGCCTGCCGGTCATGGTGCTTCTCCCGCCTGGAGTTCTGGCTCCCAAGTGCAGGGGCAAGTCTGTGGGCACCGCAGCTGCCCCTGTGACAACCAACTGACCTTCACTGCAGAGGGAAGCTGGCCAGGGCCACCCCCAGGAAGGTCCTAGAGCTGAGCCTTGGACCCCTCCCCTGTGCTGGCACCAGATTTCTTCCTCCCGACACAGCTGGGGCTCTCCCTCGCATGGGGAGGCCAAGTGGCCTGGTGGCAGTGGCTTGGTGGCAGTGGCCCGGTGGCAGTGGCCCAGTGGCTGTGGCCCAGGCCCTGCAGCTGGGCAGGCCACCCCGAGCCAGATGCAGCTTCTGCTTTTACTGTGGTGGGGCCGTGCTCATGGTCTGACTTCCCAGGAGTAGCATTGGGAGGGTGGTGGGTGTCCCCATGCTGCGTGGACAGTGGCAGGCAGAAGGTGATCCCGGCCTTACCACACCCTCTGCTCTCACCTGCACCCCCGTCCAGTCTGCCAAAGGGGTGACCAGACAAAGCCTCCCTCAGGGCAGTTTCTTGGGCACCTCCAGGTGCCAGGCACTCATGCACTGTCTCACGTTATCCTGGGACATCTTTCCATGCAGAGAGCTGGGCTCTGCTCAACTACCTGTGGGATAGGGGTCCCTGAGACCTCTCAAGGGGTGCAGCTGTGATTTCCCAAGTTCCCTAAGCCTGGCGCTTTCCTTCTGCGGAGTGTGTAGTCCAGTTGGAGAGAAAGGGAAACAAAACAGAATGAAAAGGTGAGTGAGCAGATGTTGGTTCAGAAGTCAGGGCTGGATCAGAGCAGTCATCTTTCCCGAAGAGACGGAAGAATTCAGCCTGTTCTGAGACGTCCAGGGCTCCTCCTTGCTGTGATACAGACCCCCAGCCTCCACGTGGCCTGCCGGCATCAGCTCTGGCCCTCATGTCCTGGGCAGACGGTGCTCATCCATGGAACTGGCCTGGAGGCTGGCACGCCACCCGCTTCAGCACCTCCTTTGCTCACACTGCTTACTTCCCTGCTTGGAGCGTCCTCTTTCTCCAGGGAAACTCCTGCTGATCTTTCAAAGCCCCAGCCCTGGTGTCTGTTCCTCCTGGAAGTCACCTGGTCTCCCAGGATGAGTTTCACCGCCCTTTCTCTGCTCTTACTGTCCCCTGTGAACTATCCATTATGGCTATTTGGCATCTCCATGAAAAGGCAACTCCAGCTCCATAATCCGTCACTGTGCCCCCGACAGCCCCAGTCCTGTGCTTCTTTAATCTTGAGTCTTTCCTTTCTTGGTTTGTGACAACTGTATCTTCCTGGTTGTTTGGGCCAAAATTTTTGGAGTTATCCCTGAGGCCTCTTTTTCTCTCACACTCATGTTTGGTCTATCAGCAAATCCAAAAGTTTTACCTTTAAAATATGACCAGAATGTGACCACTTCTGCTCACCTCCTCAGGCGCTCCTTGGACCCATCCCTCCACCACCTCTCACCTAGACTGGTGCGCCAGTCTGTTCACTGGACTCCTGCCCTCCTGTTCCTCCCGTGGTACAGCCAGGCAGTGCTTGCTGCATTGAGTGCCTCTATGACAGCGGTCACAGCATCCTCTGCTCCATAGTTCTCCTCTCCTGCCTTCCACCTCCACCCACCGTCTCCAAAATCTGTACCACGCAGTGCCTGATAGAAAAGAGAAACACCACCAAACTATTTAAGTAAAATGACATGCACTTCCATCAGCAAATGCCAAGCGCGGCTTCAGTGGATGACACCATGGGGTCAGGGGCTGGATGAATGTGCTTTGGCCACAGACGGAGGCCCATGATGATGGGAACTTCTTTACATGGTGTAGCAGTTCCGGAACATTCACTGTGCGTTGGTGCTAGGCACACACACCTCAGTCTGCATGCAAAGCAGAATTAGGTATGGGCTGTGGCACCTGAGAGCAGGTCCTGCCTGTGCCTGCTGGGCATTGGAGGGCCTGGGGCATGACAACTCTTTGTGGGGTGCTGCTTTCCTGCACACGACCTTCAACACCAACCCTCGTCCGCCAGCACAGGGCAGTGATGCTCCCAATCTTTGTGACAACCAAAACATGTCCCTGCAAATTCCCACCACTCTTCCCAAGGGACATCACTATCCCCACAGGGCAGCAGCACATTCTAGAAGGACTCTGGAACACTAGAGAGGCAAACACCCCGTGCCCTCCAGACTCCACCCATGGCCTCCTGGTTGTCCCTGATTTGCTAAGCACTCCCTGCCTGAGGGTCCTGCACCTGCTCTTCCCTCTGATGATGCTCTCTCCCCAGCACCCATCCAGCTCCCTCCCACAGGGGTCGGTGCAGATTCGCTTTCTCCACTGAAGGTAGCCCCTCTCTTCTATTGGAAACATTTGGATGTGTGACACCACCCGTCCCGGTACCTCTTGCCTCTTTTCCTGCTTTAATCTCTCATGAGCTGGTGTCACCTTTGGCTAACCATGTTTTCTTTGCTTATTTGTTTATTCTTTGTCTCCTTGAACTACAACATAAGCCCCATGAGGGCATATGTCTATCTGTTGGTAGAACAGAATTAGGCACACAGTGGGTGCTCAGTAAACACCTGTGGAATAGATTAATCCACAGAATGGCATGAATGAAGCCTTCTGCCTCATCTCCTGGTTGGACTGGGTGAGATGAGGGCAGGGCGGGGTGCTTTGTCATGCCCCTGTGCCCGGCACAGACCTGGCCCCACAGACAACTGTGGCCTCAGTAACGGATGAGCTGAACCGAGTGTAAAGAAGGCTGGGAATGATGGTTTCCAGGTTCATCCATGTCCCTACAAAGGACACGAACTCATCATTTTTGATGGCTGCATAATATTCCATGGTGTATATGTACCATATTTTCCCTGTCCAGTCTATCATTGATGGGCATTTGGGTTTGTTCCAAGTCTTTCCTATTGTAAACAGCACTGCAATAAACATTCGTGTGCATGTGTCCTTATAGTAGAACGATTTATAATCCTTTGGATATATACCCAGTAATGGGATTGCTGGGTCAAATGGAATTTCTATTTCTAGTTCAAATGGAACATCATTCTCAGCAAACTGACACAAGAGCAGAAAATCAAACACCGCATGTTCTCACTCATAGGTGGGTGTTGAACAGTGAGAACACATGGCCACAGGGAGGGGAGCACTACACACTGGGGTCTGTTGGGGGGAAATGGGGGAGGGATGGGGGGGTGGGGAGGTGGGGAGAGATAGCAAGGGAAGAGATGCCAGATGTAGGTGATGGGGAGGAAGGCAGCAAATCACACTGCCACGTGTGTACCTATGCAACAATCTTGCATGTTCTTCACATGTACCCCAAAACCTAAAATGCAATAAAAAAAAGAAAAGAAGGCTGGGTGCCGCTGGGCTCCTGTCCATGAACAGGCTGAGAGCTGGCTTCTGAGCTTTGGTTTTGTATGCAGAGGCCGACAGGTCTGCCCTGGGGCAGGTTAATAATTGCTGTTCACTTTCAGGAGTGTGACTCGGTGCATCTCTTTGGTTCTTTTCCCAGCCAGTTTTGAATGAAACCTCAACAGCCAGTGTTGGGACAGGACCGAGTATCGCTGTGACTTATGTTTTGTGTCCTTGGTAGGCTCCCTGGCCAGACTAGTGCTGTCTGTTGTCATCCATGCAGGGTTTTTGGCACGCAGTGCTGGCGGCTGCCGTTGCTCTCCCGAGCCTGACAGCAGACTTCAGAGGCCAGAGAAAAATCTACATAAGCTCAAGGCCAGAGCCTCCTCCATATGCATGACTGGTGATCAGGAAGTCTTTCAATAATGCATTAGATCAGGAAAGAAAACCAAAAAATGTACTCTGAAGTAGAAACAGACAAAGTATAAAGCGAGGCACTAGCAACAGTGACCACAGGATGAATGTCAAGGACAGCACCCTGCTGTGTCTTCTCGCTGTGTCTGGGTAGAACAAGGCTTCCTCTCGCACAGGGACAGCTGTGTTCAACCTGTGGTGGGCTGCTAGGTCAGAAATCCATAGCATCCCAGCTCCCCGCAAAGCAAAGGGCATCTGTTCTTGGCTGATGTGTATGGAATGTAACTCCAGACAGGCTGAGGGCAAACGGCTTCCTCCTTCCACTGGAGGTGGAGTCTTAGTGTGTTTTCAGGTGCTGTAACAGAATACCACAGGCTGGGTAATTTATAAATAAAAGAAGTTTATTGGGCTCATGGTTCTGGAGGTTGGGAAGTCCAAGAGCATGGTGCCCACATCTGGTGAGAACCTTCCGGTTGCATCATAACAGGATGGAAAGATGTTAACACAGAGGGAAAAATCGGGCTGAAGTGATCCTTCCTATCAGGAACCCATTCTTGAAATAATTAACCCACCCATTGATCCATTCGTGGTAGGGAGACCTCATAACCTCTTAAAGGTCTCACTTCTTAATACTGTCATTGTGGCAGCTAAATCTCAACGTGAGTTTTGGAGGGTACATCCACACCATAATGCAGAGGGCACTGGTTCTTGGCCGACATGTATACAGCCTAACTCCAAAAGGCCGAGGCCATGGCATACCTATTCTGCTTGTGATGGAGTTAAACTGCACCATATTAGGCTCATAGCACTCCTTACCTTCAGTGTCCACCGCATCGTCTGACTTGGAAGGCAGGCTCCCGACCCACGGTTCACGAGGATGAGCTAAGCAGGCAGAAGGTGCTGCAGAGCCTCAGGCGCCGGCCCCGCCTTGCACTCAGCGCGGCTGCCCCACCGACTGCCAGCAGCTGGGTGGGCCTCTTCTCTAGGCAAGGTCTTGGGGGATGTTGGGGTTCCTATCTGAGGCGCACCCTGGATGTTTGCCCTGCTGGACCCAGAGGTTGGCGGCCAGAGATTGGACAGGGAAGATTAGAGCTACTTTCCTTCCTTCTAGCACTGTCTCTGCGCCTGTGATTTCCTTTGTAAGGTGAGAATAAAAACCCTGTAGGTTGCTGTGGGGGTAAATGAGAAATGTGTAAATTGTTTCAGAGAAGGTGCTTAGGAAACTCTGCAGGACAGAACATCGCCCCGAGTTCTGGCTCTCCAGGATGCCCCTGGGCACACTGTGGCGTTTCCACCTCGAAATGTGAGCAGGGAGGGGAGAAAGCAGCGAGGGGCAGGAGTGAGGCCCTGCACAGGCACGCACACTGGCATGCGGGCACACTCGGAAACACACCCAGACTCACATACACAGGCACCGCATACACGTAAGACTCACACACCCCTGCTCTCTACACACGCCCACACACGCCCACTCACACTCACACGCGCGCCCACTCACACTCGCACACGCGCCCACTCACACTCGCACACGCGCCCACTCATACTCGCACACGCTGGCTCTCACGGAGCGAGGCGTCTACACCGGCCGCCCCAGCCTGCGCTGGCAGCTCCCTCTGTCGCCAGCTCACGGGTGCCCTCCGGGTCTGGCTCCTGCGGCCTGCGCCCCTCACCCCCAATCTTTGTGGGAGCTTCTGGACAGCTGGTCTGTACGCGCGAGGTGCCCTAGCCATCTGGCCGCTGGGAACGCTTTCTATCCAGGCGGTCTCTGTCGCCTTTTCAGGCTCAGCTGGAAAGCAGCGTTTTCGGGAAGGGCACCCGAGGTGTCCATTCCCCTCCATCCTCTGGCGCTAGCCCAGCCCAGGCCGCCCCCGCCCGAGCCACCACCCCGGCCCCCGCCCCCGCCCTCACCCCCACCCCCCTCCCTGCCCCCGCCCCGTTCGCTCATCCGCAGCGGATGCCCAAGGACTTGGAACCGCGGCCGGCCCCTGGGGGAGGCTTGTTTCCATCTCCACGTAGAATTGTTGATTTTGGAATTCTGTATTAAGTTTGGAAAGCTGACGCTGACGCGGAGGTGTCTCTTCCACGAAGCTCCTAACACCCGCCTGACACTTTAAAAATACCCCGCATTGCACTTACTCTGGCAACCAGGACGAAAACCAGGGAGGCTCGGAAGTGCATTCCCTCCGTGGGCCGGCCCCTGCCAGGGCGCAGGACCTGGGGCTCCGGGCCATTAGCACGAGTGCAGAGCGGGGTGCACGAGCGGCCGTGATTTTTATTAGTCCTCTCTGAGTAGGAGTCCTGCAGAAGTGGGAGCTGCGAGCCCGTCCTCCAGAGGCCCGCCCCGGAGGGTCACCCTCGCGCTGGGCGCTGGAAGCGGCGCCCTGGCCAGACCGAGCTCTCCTGGCCCAGGGCGAGCCTGGGGTGCTTTTCTGTACTTCACACATGCGCTGGACAGTTTCTAACTGAGCAATTCCACTCCCAAGCACTTGGCCAAGATAAATGAAAGTACAAAAAATTAGCTGGGCATGGTGGCGCGTGCCTGTAATCCCAGGTACTCAGGAGGCTGAGGCAGGAGAATTGCCTGAACCCAGGAGGCGGAGGTTGCGGTGA
>NW_016107949.1:864452-868088 GCF_001604975.1 Cebus imitator | reverse complement strand
TTTTAAACTTTATCCTGATCCATTGCTGACCTGGTATTTAAATGTGATAGTGACAAGGAGTTCACAGTACAGTTCTAATGCACCAACAGGAGCATCTGGTGCAGTGGCCAAAAGGTTCACTAAAAGCTAGTCAACTTTTAATTTTAATTTTTAACTTTTAATTTTATTGCAGCCCCTACTTCTCCAAACCCTAAGCCCCTGGCTGCTGAGGTCTCCTGCTGGGGCTCATGGTGCTTCTGACACCATCCAAGACCAATACAGCCCCTGCCCTCACCTAGACCATTCTGCCGGGAAGAGGTGGGTTTAGCTGCATAAGGACAGAACCCATCCCTCCCAGAAGGGCACAGACTTGGGGAACATTTCCATCTCTTGTGGGGGAACAGTGCCAAGGCCCCTCAGTCCGTCATGTGGCCTCATCCCACTTATGGGCTGGGTTCCAAGGAGCCAGCAGCTCTCCTGGTTTTAAGTGACATCATTTTCCTGTGAATTATCAGGAGGCCAGCACCACCCTGGGACCAGGCTGCCTGCATCCTGAGGCCACCAACAGAGCTCTGGGATATGGGACATCTGCATTCTCTTGGAAAAATGAAGCAGGCTGAGAAGTCAGTTACAGGTGGGCGTGGAATTTGCTCTGGCAGGAATTGGCCCTGACACAGCTGAGGGTGAAGTGAAATCATGGGGATGGGGAATCATGCCATGTATTGTTGCCTTGTCTGAGTACTGGGGGTGGCTGTTGACAGCACTGTGGACCCCAGTGGTGGCCCAGCGTGTGTGGGCAATGCCAAAGTGTGTCTCAAACTCCACTTTTAAGTCCATGCTGTCTTGTTATAAATGAAAGGAAAATCAGTTTTCTGCACTTTAACAATAATCCTTCACTGGGGACTTGGTGAAGGTGACCTGGTGTCATTACACTGAGTCACATCACCTGCACTGACCGCACCTCCCCACCAGATCCCACCCCGGGAGTCTGGGCAGGCCCATGAACCACCTGTGCTGAGGACTATTTACTACTTCTCTGTAACTTAGCTCACTTTTTCACAGAAATACAGTTACTAAAGAAAAATTATTATATCTCTACCACAAACAGAAAAGCAGTATCATTTGCCAGAATAATTAAAATAACTACTGCATGTAACTATTAACACTTTAAAAAAAGTATCTGGCCAGGCATGGTGGCTCATGCCTGTTACTGCAACACTTTGGGATGCCAGGGCAGGCTGATCAGAGGTCAGGAGATCGAGGCCATCCTGGCTTCCATGGTGAAACCTGTCTCTACTAAAAATACAAAAAATTAGCCTCGCATGGTGGCAAGTGCCTGTAATCCCAGCTACTCAGGAGGCTGAGGCAGAAGAGTTGCTTGAACCTGGGAGGCAGAGGTTGCAGTGAGCCAAGATTGCACCACTGCACTCTGGTCTGGGTGACAGAGTGAGACTCCATCTCGAAGAAAAAAAAAAATTATCCATATGCCACCACCACCTAAAATAAACCATCCCACACCCTGTGAAGCATGGTTTTACAGCATGGGCTTAATGCTCATTCTGTTTATCTGAACTGGGGCAAGTGAAGACTTTTAGTCTCCCATGCTTTTGGAATACAATCTTATAAAGTGGCTTCTGCTGCACTCGCTCTTCCTACTCAGAGGTCTTCCACTTACTGTAAAGTTCTTCATTCAGAGCTTTGACTTTGCCTCTTTTCCTGACCAGTTGAATGTGTCCTTCTTTGACTTCGTGGTTATTCCCATTGATTGCCACACCTGTTATGTAGATATTATCTGTTATTTTGGGACTTAAGCTTTGTCTCACACACCTGGCACAGGTGCTCTGCAGGGTCAGGGCTGCATGCCCTGGGCTGTCTGTTAATGGCAGGTTAGAAAGCCGTACAGTTTTCAGGAAATCTGCTTTGAAAGAAGAGACTGTGACCATGGCCATGCTTAACAGCAAGTAGGGAAGCTCCTGCCTCCTCCTGGGCTACAGCTGCCTCCAGCCCAGTTCCTGCCCAGGGTGAGCCCCTCAGGATGCTTCCCCTCTGCAGGCACTACCAGGCCCTGGCTGATGGCAATGGCCCAGGCAGAGGATTTATCCCAAGGGCTCTCTGCATTGTGATATTGTTGCCAGTATCTCCACTGCATTAGTGTTCCTCCCATCGGACTTGCCTCATGTTAAAAGTTGACAGGGATATAAAATCATCTGGCTCCCCCATCTCCTCAGGCTGCATAATTACATAGGGTTAACAGATTAAATGTCCACCTCTGTAGTGAATGGAGGCCTGAACTCTGAGACAGCCAACCAGTGGAGCATTGTGTAGCCACTGAGAAAGCTACTTAGAAAGAGTTTAGGATCATAGAAATGCTAAGTTAAAAGAGAAGAATGTAAAATTACAAAACTGCATAATTATAATTAGGTAAAAACAAAAAATGTCAACATATAACACCTCTACCCTCTTCCACTGCAGACCATCCCAACAGACAACAGCGACCAGAGAGGAATGTAAAGACTGACAGGGATCCTTTTTTAATGAAGCCACCTCACTGAGGTAGGGCTGACATACACAAAACCATGTCTACAACTTGATGGGCTTGGAATCAAGGACACCCCCATGAAACCATCACCACAGGCTATGCCATAAACCTATCACCTTTTAGAGCCTCCTCCTGCCCTCTTTATGTATTGTGTGTGATAGGAAGACTTAACATAAGCTCTAACCTCTTGGCTGGGCTTGCTGGCTGACACCTACAACCTCAGTGCTTTGGGAGGCGGAGGCAGGAGGATCATTTGAGGCTATGCTGGGCAACATAGTGAGACCTCATCTCTACAAAAAATAAAAAATCAGCTGGGTGAGGTGGTGTGTGCCTATAGCCCCAGCTGCTGAGGAGGCTGAGGATGGCATGAGGCAAGGAGTTTCAGGGTGCAGCGAGCCAATTTCCTGGAACTGCACTCCAGCCTGAGTGACAAGAAAACTAAAAACTAAAAATTTAAAAATCTGCCATTTTGGCAAATATTTATATGTGCAATACAGTGTTGTTAAGGTCAGGCACCAAGCTGCAGAGCAGCTGTCCAGGACTTACTCATGCTGCATGGCTGCAGCCTTGTACCCTCTCTGCTTCCTGATGTGGGGACTTTTGAAGGAGGTTTTTTGTTTGTTTTTTTTTTTTTGTTTACTCTTGTTTCTTCTTTCTATTTTTCTATAGGTTTAATTTCTTTACTGGACAGTGTTATTTTCATATTGAAAAGAAACATAAAGAAGTAGCACAAAAAGGCCCGGGTTGTAAATCCCCTACAGAGGAGATGGGTGAGGGCACAGCATGGGAGCCCCATCCCCAGGAATGAGGCAGGTGGCTGCAGACCCACCTGCTGAGTCATAGCCTCTGTACTCCAGCCACTGCAGGCCCTTGATGAGGGTGTCAAAGATCTCCTTCCTTCTCCGGGGGACTCTGTAGTTCATGTAGGCAAAGATTCCTGTTCAAAGAGAAAAAAAATGGAGCATTCATAAAATACTGAGTTCCTGTTTGGGAGAAAATGCTTCTGGGGATGCACCAAGGTGGCATTACAAAGGGCTCCCAGGGGCTTGCAGAGGTGGGTGTGGCCCTGCCCGGGCACAGCTGAAGAATCGTGCACCCCTTTCTCCCGCAAGACAAAA
>NW_016107949.1:862747-864027 GCF_001604975.1 Cebus imitator | reverse complement strand
AAAAAAAAAAAAAAAAAAGAAAACAGAAAGCCTGTGCCACGTATCTTGGGCTGGCAGTTCCACCGCTGAGAACTTATCCTGTGCTGTACTTGCAGGAGGCAGCTTTTAGTGTGGCAATATCCATAACAGCAAAGGCCAGCAACGAATCCCAACAGCCTTGAGACATCTGGAAGTCCTCACCTCCATGCACTCCATGAATTGCAGAGCACACATCTACGAGAGCCATAGGAAGTGATAGCAGCCCCTGGGGCAAGTGGGCCAGGCGCTGGGGTCTTTGCTTCCACAGTCCCCCTCTCTAAGGCAGGAGCTTGACCTTAAATAAGCACCACTTTTATGACAGCAAAAATAAAACCATTTCATGCCTCTTGGCCTCTGCAGAATCCTTTTGTTGAAGGTAGGCCTATGAGTCAAGAAGATTTCGTTCCACTTGACTTTCTGTATTTGTATTTCAAAATATTTTTCCAAATAAGAAGTTAGCTCTTGTGTTGGTTCTGCCTTCCAGAGTCCTCCACTCTCCGTTTGTGATAAGGGATCCATGATTTCCTCTCTCCTGCCCTGCGCACACCCCATCCCGACATCCCTCTGTCTTTTCATCCTCTTTCTCACCACTTAGGAAAGCCTCCCCACTTTAAAGCTCAGCTCTAGTCCCCGCCTGGGGCAGATGTGCCTCCTGCAAGTACAGCATAGGAGATTTATTTTCCCACCTCAGTGCTTTCACATCATGGGACATCCACAGTCCCCACCAAGGGCAGGCTGATGCTTCTATCTTTGTATTCTTCAGCGTGTGTGCACCCAGTTCTGTTCAATAAATGTATGTGGAACAGAATAAGTGATGAGTGTGTATCCATATCCATGGAGGGAAGCAATAGTATAGATCATAGAAACGTCACTGGGTTTCAGGCACATTCATATTAACTGTCCTAGTTGGCTTGGGCTGCAGTAGCAAAATAGCACAGTCACCTGGGTAATAAGCCACAGAAATTTATTCTCACAGTTCTGGAGGCTGAGAAGTCCAAGATCAAGGTGCCAGTAGATTCAGTGTCTGGCAAGGGCCCATTCCTCACAGAAAGCGACTTCCCATTCCAACCTCATACGCTGGAAGGGGTGGGGTCTCTCTGGAGTTTTTATTTTATTTTTTGTTTGTTTGTTTTTTGTTTTTTTTTCCCATTTATTTCTTTTATTTCATTTTAGGTTTTGGGGTACATGTGAAGAACATGCAAGATTGTTGCATAGGTACACACGTGGCAGTGTGATTTGCTGCCTTCCTCCCCATCACCTAC
>NW_016107949.1:860357-861478 GCF_001604975.1 Cebus imitator | reverse complement strand
AGCAGTGGCTTGTAGTTCTCCTTGAAGAGGTATTTTACGTTCCTTGTTAGTTGTATTCCTAGGTATTTTATTCTCTTTGTGGCAATTGTGAACGGAAGTTTGTTCTTATTTGGCTCTCTTTAAGTCCATTATTGGTGTATAGGAATGCATGTGATTTTTGCACATTGATTTTGTATCCTGAGACATTGCTGAAGTTGCTTATCAGTTTCAGGAGATTTGGGGCTGAGACAATGGTGTCTTCTAGATATACAATCATGTCGCCTGCAAATAGAGGCAATTTGACTTTCTCCTTTCCTGTTTGAATGTCCCTTATTTCTTTTTCTTGCCTGATTGCTCTGGCTAGAACTTCTAATACTATATTGAATAGCAGTGGTGAGAGAGGGCATCCTTGTCTGGTGCTCCACATTTCAATGGGAATGCTTCCAGTTTTTGCCCATTCAGTATGATATTGGCTGTTGGTTTGCCATAAATAGCTTTTATGATTTTGAGATACGTTCCATCAATACCTAGATTATTGAGGGTTTTTAGCATAAAGCGCTGTTGAATTTTGTCAAAGGCCTTCTCTGCATCAATTGAGGTAATCACGTGGTTTTTGTCTTTGGTTCTGTTTATGTGGTGAATTACGTTTATACACTTGTGTATGTTGAGCCAGCCTTGCACCCCCGGGATGAAGCCTACATTATCATGGTGGATAAGCTTTTTGATGTGCTGTTACAATCGGCTTGTCAGTATTTTATTGAAGATTTTTGCATCGATGTTCATCATGGATATTTACCTGAAGTTTTCTTTTCTAGTTGAGTCTCTGCCGGGTTTTGGAATCTGGATGATGTTGGTCTCATAAAATGATTTGGGAAAGTATCCCTCTTTTTGTATTGTTTGGAATAGTTTCAGAAGAAATGGTACCAGCTCCTCTTTGTATGTCTGGTAGAATTCGGCTGTGAACCCGTCTGGACCTGGGCTTTTTTGGGTGGTAAGCTCTTAATTGCTGCCTCAACTTCAGACCTTGTTATGGGTCTGTTCAGGGTTTCGCCTTCTTCCTGGTTTAGGCTTGGGAGGAGGCAAGTGTCCAGGAATTTATCCATTTCTTTCAGGTTTATTAGTTTATGTGCATAGAGTTGTTT
>NW_016107949.1:853936-856712 GCF_001604975.1 Cebus imitator | reverse complement strand
AAAATTCAGGGATGATGTTTTGAAAAATATGTTCCTGAATAGTGAATATAATTTTAAATAAGTTAACATTAAATACACCAAGTATGGAAGGATAATTTTTGACATATTTATATATATATATATATATATGCACACACACACACACACACACACAAATACTAAACATAATCATTAATTCTCTTGGCAATCATTTCAATTATTTTAGAATGAAAATTTATTTCTATAATAAGATTTTTAAAATTATAATTTTAGAACAATGGTGACAGGAAATGCTCATAATATACCATCAAAACTCTAAAAATAGAGACAGAAAAGAAAAATGGGTTGTTTTATTACACTTGGTGGTCTTTTTGGCATGGATGGTCTTGATTATGACTGGCTTTTATTTTGTGATTTATACTCTTTTGTAAAAGAAAAATATTAAATAATCAAACTAGTTAAAACAGTATCTATTGAAATGGAGCATGAGTTTGCAAACCATTTTTACTTACATTATTTTCATTTAAGCCTAACAACTCCAGTTCTTCCCAGCATCCCATGAAGCCTCACCACAAAATCATGTGCATGTCTTCTTGAGGACTGCTGCCATTCAGGAAGGGTGTTGAAACTGCGTCATCTTGGACACCATATTCTCTTAGTAGCCCATTTTTAACAGAACAAGCAGAGGGTGAGTGGATGCCGCATTTTTATTGCCCATGGACTAGGCAATTCCCAGGCGGAGGAGCTCCACAGGTCACCAGCATGGCTGTTTCGGCCAGCACGGCTGTGCTGGCCGATGCCTCTCTTTTGTCCCACGCGGCTGCTCTGTCGGCGCTCTGGAGCAGCAGTTCTCTGTACAAAATACACCGGTCCAGGTGCCCTTTTGGCTGGTGATTGGAGCCATGGGAAGTCGCCCATTCATCAGTCCACTTTTTAAACAGATGAATGGGCGACTTCCCATGGCTCCAATCACCAGCCAAAAGGGCACCTGGACCGGTGTATTTTGTACAGAGAACTGCTGCTCCAGAGCGCCGACAGAGCAGCCGCGTGGGACAAAAGAGAGGCATCGGCCAGCACAGCCGTGCTGGCCGAAACAGCCATGCTGGTGACCTGTGGAGCTCCTCCGCCTGGGAATTGCCTAGTCCATGGGCAATAAAAATGCGGCATCCACTCACCCTCTGCGCTTTCACTGGGAGCTGCAATCCTGAGCTGTTCCTAAACAGCCATCATGGATCCTCCCTCCTCTCTGGAGTTTTTAAATAAGGGCACACTCATCCCATTGGTGAGGCCCCTGTCCCCATGACCTAATAATTTCCCAAAGACCCACCTTCTAATAACATCACCTTGCAGGTAAGGATTTCAACAGATGAATGACGGGGGAACACAAACTCTCAGACCACAACAGCAACCTGCCTGACAGAGAACTCCCTGTGGGTCAGGCACTGGGCTACCAGTTCCCACAGAGTCAGCCTATGCTGGAAACAGCCTCCGAGGGTAGTCCATGACCCTTCTCTTACCTTGTGGACCAGAGCCTGGGGAGCCTGTGACTCATCCAGAGGCAGGGTGGAACCAAGAAACCCCGACTCAGGACTTCAGCACTCCCACCCACTGGCCAGTGCCCCGGGATGAATGCCGCCAGGGTTACAAGAAGGTTCATCTTCCCAACTACATTCTGCTGGGATGAGAGAAAGGTCTGACCAGAATTGAAATTTTTCCAGAGGTGAACCCCAGAGAGGACACGCAGATAATGGAGGGCTGACCGTCATTACACAGAAACTACCTGGAACTTCTGTGGTCATTGAGGAGATCAGATTCATGTCAATATGCCACATCTGAATAAATGATTGAACTTCAGTGAAATGAATACTATATTCCTAAACAGTGAGTGAGGTCCCATCATATAAACTTAATAAAATTAATATATAAACAGTCAAAATAGGCAATAAAATTAAGTAGTACTATAAATTATACTTAACATTCTTACTGTAAGCTACTGTACACGGGATATGTTTACACACATGTATTAAGGTAGGGGATTTATATATAAAGATATGTACACTGTGCTTTCTGAGCAGTTATAGGCATTTTCTTTTAAGATCAGCCAAGGGCAATTTTCTTGGTAGGCTATCTTTATCCTCCTTGCTGTCTTTAGTTTAAGTGCGAGGAGCTGAATGTAAGAGCTGTGTGTGCAGTTCAGGCTCCTCTCTGGTGGGGCCAAAGTGCCTCCAGAGAGGGCTACCACAGGGCTGCTGCTACGTATTTATGGTTCCAGAAGCTCACACTACAGCCCCCAAAAAGACAGTTTTTTAAATATGGTTTGACTGTGTCCCCACCCAAATCTCATCTTGAATTGCAACTCCCACAGTTCCCACATTTCATAGGAGGGATCTTTTAGGAGGTAAATGAATCATGGGGGCAGATCTTTCCTGTGCTATTCTCACTGTGGTGAATAAGTCTCAGAGATTGATGGTTTTATAAAGGGGAGGTTCCCTGCATAAACTCTTCTCTTGTCTGCTGCCATGTGAGATGTGCCTTTCACCTTCTGCCATGATCGTGAGGCTTCCCCAGCCATGTGGAACTATGAGTCCATTAAACCTCTTTCTTTTGTAAATTGCCAGTCTTGGGTATCTCTTTATCAGCAGCATGAAAATAGACTAATATTGGGCCCGGTACGGTGGCTCATGCCTGTAATTGCAGCACTTTGGGAGGCCAAGATGGGCAGATCACCTGAGGTTGAGAGTTTGAGACCAGCCTGGCTAACATGATGAAACCCTGTCTCTACTAAAAATACAAAATT
>NW_016107949.1:837015-853191 GCF_001604975.1 Cebus imitator | reverse complement strand
GTGAAACTTTTTTTTTTTTTTTTGAGTCAGGGTCTCAATCTGTTGCCTAGCCTGGAATGCAGTGGTATGATCTCGGCTCATTGCAACCTCAAATTCCTGGACCCAAGCTATCCCCACTGCCTTGGCCTCCCAAAGTACTGAGATTCCAGGCATAAGTCACAGTGCCCAGCTTTGGTGAAACTTTTCGTAACATCCTGGAGAGCAGCAGGGGTGTAAGGAGTCCTTGTCCTCGGGATCACCAGCTGTGTTTGCAACCAGCTGGGAGGCCTGATGGCCACTCAGGCACAGCGTGGGGACTGACTGCAGTGAGAAAAGCTGCCAAGGAGTGATTTTCACCATCTTTGCACAAGAACACATGTATCTCATTTTCACCATGAGCCCTCTTTCTTTCATGAAGGAAGCTATTTCTTTCCTTTTGCAGCTCATCCTCTTGACTGGATTCTCCCTGCACTCTACTGCACTGAAGTGAACAAAACAGCATTCACACTGCTCTTAATTAAAAATAAAACATAATAAAACAAAGCTTCTTTCCCAGGAATTTCTCCTGCTATTTACATCAGAATTCCTTTTTGAAATACCTTCCATCCATAAATATAAGCTACAACGAGAATCTATTTCTTCAAACTTAGGAAGTTGGTAAAGATCAAACAGTTTGACAGCAAGTGAGAGCTTAAATTCACCTACCCCTCTTTGGAAGGCAATTTGGCAATCTCTCAAAATTAAAAATGTACATATCTGTGGACCAGGGCTGTTGGGCTTCTAGGAAGGTACCCAGTGGATGTCTTTGCAGGGATACATGCACACACGTATGAGGATAGCCACTCGGGACCATTGTGGTTGCCAAAGACGAGCAACAGCCTGATGTCTGGCAGGGGTGGGCAAGGGACAGTGCAGCCACACAGCAGGGCCTTCTGCAGGCAGCCCTCAACAGATCAAGGGAATGCTGTGCATTCTCTTGGAAGCCAATCTAAATTTCCAAGCTGTGTCAAGGGAAAAAGAAGCTTGCAGAGCACAAGTAAATTATGCAAGGGCTGGGAGAGGAGTATGGAGCATTTCTAGATGGGCACCATGACCAAAGGACAGTCAGTGGTAGCCTCCGAGGTTACTGGACATCGAGCAGAAGCTTCCTTTCTACCGCATGTGTCCTGTTTATAGAGTTAAGACATTTCTCCACGTACCAGCATAATATGTGACCATGTGCCACTATGCAAATTAGGTGGTGGTGAGTACATGATCCTTATCTAGATGCTAGATAATGCCTAATAAACAGTTCTCAGGCCCAAAAGTCCTCATTGCTGTGCTGGGTGTTGCAAGCTACTGGGATGGACTCATCAGGGGCCTCACTGAGGGCTCCAGACAAGGACAGTGATGCCCATGGAGCTCCCAAGCCTGCATGAGATGTGGGAAAGGGCTTCCTGCTGGGGTGGGAGTAAACAGTTCTTTGCAAAGCTGGCTCTTGCTAGCTCTTTGCAAAGGCAGCTCTGACCCATTCAGCAGGTTCTGACTGACAGGTTCCCTATGCAAGAATTTCCCATCACTTTTTCCAGCCAAGTAGCCCTGGTTATTTGATGCAGCACTTGTTTCCTTGTCTTTTTCTTCGGCTCCCTGCTGGATTGAAACATCCTGGAGGATGGGACCACATCTGACTTATCCATTGCTGAGTCCCCAGCACCTGGCCCAGGGTCTAGAGCATATTAGGTGCTCAACAAATGCATGCACAGATGGAGGAATGCCAGAGAAGGTAGCCTTTGAGCTGTGCCTGAGACAGCCACACTCTCCAAACACAAGCAGCTCTGCTCACTGGGACCCATAGCGAGCAAAAGGGAGAAGCAGAGGCAGGGGTTCCCTTTGTGCCAGCCCCTTACAATTGTAGCACAGCACCACCTGGACTTTTGGCTAACCCCAAGACATTGAGACACAGAGGCTTATGTCCCCCTGCATGACACCCCCAACCCCAGGCACCATGAGGACCCCAGGACTGGCATGAGGACAGCTTTCTAACCAAATGAGCCAGGGCCTAGGGAAGACCTCAGAACCCTGCTGGGTGGGCTGCAGGATAGATCACCATCACCACCATCTACAGTGGCCCCCCACGTGCCAACTCTTCCTGAACCTCATCTCCTCTAAGCCTCATGACATCCTGTGCCAACAGACTGTGGTTCCCAGGGATAGAGATGGCAGCTGAGGCCCCACCCCCAAAGACTTGAGTAATTCACACCCAGATCTGCCTGATGGCAAGCCTGGGCTCACCACTTCCACCCCCATCTCCCCACAATCAGCATAGAAACCTATTGCAAGGGGTGAGAAATAGCTCCTGCAGAGGGTCCCTGGCTTCTGGGGAGACGCCCACCAGATGGGTCTGGGACAGATGCTGCCCTTGAGGGCCGAGCCCCATCATGGGACACTCCAGCTTCCAACCCCACCTTTCTCTTCCTGTTCAGCCCCTTCCACATCAGGGCTTCGGTGACCACAGCAAAGCAGTCTCCAGCTACAACTGTCTCTCGCCTTCTCTGCTCTGGGGGCCCACAGCCTGATGTGAACCTCTCCTGCTGTCTGGCCTGAGCACACCTCTTGCTTCCCATGCCACCCTACAGCATCCACCCTCCAGGTCCCACTCCTGCAGGGTGCCCTGAGCCCAGTACATACACCCCTCAGGCCCCCAAGCATATGCACAAGTGATGCCTCCTTGATTCCCCCACCCAAAATAAAGATCTTTTCCCTCCCCTTTTTTCATCTTTCTGTCCCCTTTTCAAGGCATCTGTCACTTTCGACTTTGATCCACTGCTCTTTCCTAGCCTCCATTCCTAGGGCTGTCCACAGGGCACAGAGGCATCACTGGCAGGAGACAGGATTTTAGGTGAGCCAAGAACAGGGCACCAAACTTCTTTGGGGAAAGTCTTCTCCTTTCTGTTATTCTTCTTAGCTTGAAAATCTTCCTACAGAACTGAGAGGGAACAGTCATCAGGCCTAAGAAACCTGGGAGCAGTCTTATTTCTCAAACTGAAGTGATAGGGGATGAACTCTGCCAGGTGGGGGATGCTGAGCACCCAGAGTAGCTGGACAGGGAGGTGCCTTCAGGTTCCCAAGATGCTGCATAGGGTTGGGATTGAGAGGCCAGGAGAACAGAAGGCAGGAGGGCCTGAAAATGTGGGCTTCATGGAAAGTCTGAGACACAGGAGCCTGGAGTTCTTTTTAAAGAAAGGGAGCACTTTGCAACCTCTGCAAAGATGGCCCTGAGCCAAGCATCCTTCTCACAGGCAGGAGAGCCCAGGTGGCTTGGAGGAAGGCCTGACCCCGGGGCAGAGGTTGCCCTGGCCCAACTACCCAGCTTGGTCATGTGTCCTGTGGTCACCCACCCAGAGCTTCCAGACAGGCTTTCAGGGCCCTATTCTCAAAATTACAGAGAAAACGAACTGGGAAAGGTCCCAGAAGGAGAGGGACTGAGAAAAACTCAAAGGGATTCCAGAAGGGACTCTACATGAGCCCTCTGAGAGGAGACTGTAGCCCCTTGGCCCTGGCTCACTTCTTGGATCTGGGGTTTCCAGTACTTTCTCTGCACAAGGCCCTAGAGATCACACAGAAAGTCAGGAGCAAAGATACTATGAAGGGCCATTCAGGCAGGGGTCTCTGAAGCTCATAGTTCAACCCTCAGGTGACAGATAATGACAATGGCCAGCTCAGGGAGGTGACATCCCCTAGACACCCAGGCAGAAGGTAAGCCACACTGGGGCACAGAATTCCTGGAATTTTCTCTACACTCCCTGGAGTGCTGAGGGTAGGGATGGAGGGGAGGGATGATTTGCCACCTGGGGGATGGGGAAGACACAACTTCTCAGTGGCCAGGCTGGGCTCATGTTCTGATTCCAGTGATGCTGTTATGAAAGATCTCTCCAACTGGCCAGGCGCGGTGGCTCACGCCTCTAATCCCAGCACTTTGGGAGGCCCAAGTGGGCAGATCATCTGAGGTCAGGAGTTCAAGACCAGTCTGCTCAACATGGTAAAACCCTGTGTCTATTAAAAAAAATACAAAATTAGCTAGGTGTAGTGACAAATGCCTGTAATCCCAGCTACTCCGTAGGCTGAAGTGGGAGAACCACTTGAACCCAGGAGGCGGAGGTTGCAGTGAACAGAGATCACACCACTGTACTCCAGCCTGGACAACAAGAGCAAAACTCTGTCTCAGAAAAAACAAGAGAGAAAAATCTCTCCAACTTTCCAAGCATCACCTTCCCAATGAAAGGCCAGCCTTCACTGCAAGTGAGGGTACCATTCCAGGGAGAGGCCCAGCCAGTGCTCCACACAGGAGAGGTTGGCTCTGGGAAGCTCTATCACCACCCACCCAGGCAGGGACCCTCCCCTCATAGAGTCCACCTTTTTCCCACCATCTGCTGCTTCTCAGAAATGAGGGGGCTGACCTTTTTAGCCCATGAGCCTCACAGAGATTAGACATTATCCCAAGTCACAAAGTGGATTAGTTCCTGTCTCAACGGAAGAGTGTGGCCTTCACACTCTTTCACTCAACGGAAGTTGAATGTCTGCCTCAATGACTGCTCACGAAATTCCCGCGTTTGTGCACGTGTGTGCCTGGGCCTTCCTGTGTGTATGTGTACCTCGGTCTGCCTGTGTGTATTGGGGGAAGAGGGACAGGTGAACTCTCCTGGGTGAGGCCCACAGATGTGGGGAGTCCCCTGGGCCTTGGGCAAGGGCTGCTGAGGAGCTGTGGCCTCTCTGATCACCCAGCCCTCATTCTCATACATTGGGAAAGGTCACCTGTTGGTGAAGCAGGGATGACAATTCCTGTCACCTCCTTGCAGAAAGGAGATCAAATTTGGAGGTGCTGTAGGCTCATGTTATTCCACACCAGGTGGAGGAGCCTTGGGCCTGGCAGGGGTCCTGAGCAGACTGAGCACCCAGATCAGGGAAAGACGCGGACTTGGCTCCCCTAGAGACAGTCCTATCCTGCCTCAGGCCTCTTTGGGACCACAGGGGTTAAAGTTACCTCACCAACAGAATCCATGAGATAATAGACTCTGCTTCCTGTGATAACCTGGACAGGGTGTTTCTATTTTTTAATAGAAAAGTTGCTAGTGTCCTGGTCAGTCTCACAGTTTCACCAAAAACAAAGTGGGAAGCGACACATACTCTAAATTTTATTAAAAGAAAAAAATTCTTAAGAAGAGGGGACAGGTACAGTGGCTCCTGCCTGCATCCCAGCACTTTGGGAGGCTCAACTCCTTAAGCCTAGGAGTTGAAGGATGCAGTGAGCCATGATCGCACCACTGTATTCCAGCCTGGGTAAGCAGAGTGAGACCCTCCCTCTAAAATAAAAATAAAATACCTGAATAGCTTAATTGTTTTACTGTGGAATTCATTTTCAGAATTTTCTCTCAAAATTATAACCTCAAATTAATCTCATTATAAGCTAATTCTGCCAGATACAAAAATAATCTCTCCATTTAAAAGTACTGTTTACTGATGCTATACCATAAAGTTATAAAAATAAGGTTTTTCTGAACTTGGGAAACCCCTGAGGAGACAGTGGAGGGCTGCAGTCAGCACTGGGACTGGAGCAACACTGCCCTCAGCCAAGGAACGATGTGGGTGACTTTCTGAGTATCCCCAAAGTAGATCCCGAGGCCTGTGCCTCTCAAATCTTCTCTGCCAGGATGCTGGTGGAGCCATTTCCCAGCTGGTGTCTCTGGCCCAGCGAAGCCTGAAGGAAGGCAGTGGTTCTGGGATGCCCTGTGGATTAGCCCCAATGCCTTGTTGACCCAGGGACCCTGGGGATGCTGTATAAGGAAGGAAAATATGTGAATATACCCCAGGAGAAAGGTAGTATGGCCGGGTGGTCTAAGGTGCTGGATTAAGTTTCCAGCCTCTTCAGAGGCACAGGTTCGAATCCCACCACTGTCAACTTGTTGTGATTTCTCCATTTTGCTCGGGATCTGAATTCCATTTGGCAGTGCACAGCCATCCAGAGGTCAGGCTTTGTGTGAAATTCATTGATGCCAGTGTCCACAGCAAGTGAGATGGATTCAGCTCTTTCCAAGTGCCAGTGGTTGAGGTGGAAATGCAACAGCATAAATACCCTTGGGGTGTTCTAGGCTAGTCCTCAGTGTAATAAATTTGAAATTATGAGGAGAGAAGTAGAAGGAGCTGCTTCTGCCCGGTTTTGAACCAGGGACCTTTCGTGTGTTAAGGGAACATGATAACCACTACACTATGGAAACCTGCATGGTTTTCCTGTGCCAACATAATCAGCCATCACACGGTCATATTTAATTTCCCATGATAATTATAAGTTTTCTCCATGGGTCCCTTTGAGCTTGGCTACTGGGCAGGAGCACACAAGAAAAGGATGTTTCAGCACTTGGAAGGCTGAGGAGGGAGAATAGCTGGTGCCCAGGAGGTGGAGTCTGCAATAAGCTATGATTGCTCCACTGCACTACAGAATCTGTCTTGAGAGAGAGAAAAGAAAGAAAAAAAGGAAAGAGAGACAGAGAGAGCAAGAGAGAGAGAGAAACAAGAAAAGGAAGTTTTCATGCTTGATGTGGTGGCATAAGTGGGCATAGGAGTCCTGAGAGAGGGTGTGGCGGCAACCTCAGAGAGACGTGAGGATGGCAGCCAAGCTGTCTGGGTTGACCGTGGGCATGGAGTTGAACAGCAGGGACGCACTTGCACCATTTTCTAAGACAGGAGACATTCAGAAGAAGCTGCTTGGGGAATATGAGGCCATGCTTTTGTGTGTGGAGTTGGAGGTGTGGGCCTGGAGAAATTGGAGTAGAATGAAAGAGAAAGTAGCCTGTAACACCATTTTTATTGTTCCATTGTTTGGAAGAATGCCAGATAAATCAAGCAGCCCCTGCTGTTGGACACTTACTTTCCTCCCATCAGCAATGTGCAAGCGTTATGTGGGCAACCTCCTTGGCAGCACTTGGTACTTTTCACTTATTATTATTCTTGTTATTTAACTTCTAGCCATCCTTGTGGGTATGTAAACTTATGGTTTAAGTTTGCATTTAGTTGATGAGGAAAGATGATAAGCACTTCTTCATGTGTTTATGACCTTTTAAAAAATATTCCATTGTGAGATATCTCTTAAATATTTCTTTCACTAAACACAAAAGAACTGGTCTGGCACGGTGGCTCACAAGTGTAATCCCAGCACTTTGGGAGGCCGAGGTGGGTGGCTGTTTGAACCAATGAGTTTAAGGCAGTCTGGGCAGCATATTGGAACACTATCTCTACAGAAAATCCCAAAATTAGCCAGGAATGGTGGTGGGCACCTGTAGTCATGTAGCTACTTGGGAGGCTAAGGTTGGAGGCTTGAGCCTGGGAGATCGAGGCTGCAGTAAGCAGAGATCTCACTGCTGCACTCCTGCCTAGGCAACAGAGCAAGACTTTGTTCCAAACACACACACACACACACACACACACCAAGCACTATTTCTTTTTTCCTTTTTAATCTGGAAACTTTTAAATTTTTGCTTGCATGTTTAAGTGTAAATTCTATTTCATGTTAATTTTTTGTTATGGTGTGAGGTTGGGGTTAAGATTAGTCTATTTCCCCGATGGATATTCAATTGTTCTTGAACCAATTGTTGTAAAGACTTTACTTTCTACATTGAATTGCTTTGGTGACTTTGGTGAAAAATCAGATATGTAGGCCCCAATATTGTTGTTTTTCAGTTAAAAATTTCAAATTTATTTGAAATTTGGCCAGGCATGGTGGCTCACTCCTGTAATCTCAGGGCTTTGGCAGGTTGAGGCAGGAGGACTGCTTGAGGCCAGGAGTTGGAAACCAGTCTGCACAACAGAGCAAGACCATGTCTCTACAAAAAAATAAAAAATAAAGCTGGGCATGATAATGCATGCTTGTAATCCCCACTACTTGGGAGGTTGAAGCAGGAGAATTGCTTGGGCCCAGGAGTCCAAGGATGAGGTGAGCTGTAATCACACTAGTGCACTGCTAGTGAATAGATAGAGTGAATCCCTGTCTCAAAATAAATAAATAAATTTTTGCATTATGTGAATATTCCATTTTTTCTATCTGTTTATAAATGGCTGAATATTTATGTTTTTTTCCACTTTTTATTTTATTTTTTTGAGTTGGAGTCTCACTCTGTTGTCAGGCTGGAATGCAGCGGTGCAATCTCAGATCACTGTAATCTCCACCTCCCAGGTTCAAGGAATTCCCCTGCCTCAGCCTCCTGAGTAGCTGGGACTATAGGCACGCACGACCACACCCAGATAATTTTTTGTATTTTAGTAGAGATGGGGTTTCACCATGTTGGCCAGGATGATCTCGATCTCCTGACCTCATGATCTGCCCTCCTCAGCCTCCCAAAGTGCTGGGATTACACATGTGCCTATTTATTTTTTTAAGGCAGGTTTTCACTCTGTCAGTCAGGATGGAGAACAGTGGTGCCATCACAGCTCACTGTAACTGCCACATCCTTGTTTCAAGTGATCCTCCCAACCTCAGTCTCAGAACACCTCAGCACACCACCACACCTGGCTACTTTTTGTATATTTTGTAGAGATAGGGTCACTGTGTTGCCCAGGCTGGTCTGAAACTCTTGGCCTCCAGCAACCCACCCACCTTGGCTTCCCAAAGTGCTGCAATTACAGGTGTGAGCTACCTTGCCCACCCTTTCTTTCCACTTTTTTGCTATGATGAATAATGATACTATAAATATTTTGTATCCAACTTTTTACATGAACACGTTTTCAATTCTGTTTTATATATACCTTGGAGTGGAATTGATGGATTTTACAGTAACCCTATGTTTAACTTTTTGGTATGACAAAGTGAAACTTGCAACTTGCAATTCCACTACTACCGTTTATTTATATGACATCTCCAGAAAAGGCAGATGAAAACAGAGAGAAAGCAGATCACTTCTGTCTAGGGCTGAGGCTGAGAGCCAGGGTTGGCTGCAGATAAGCATGCGGGAAATTTTTCTGGCAAAGGAGCTATTCTAAAAGTGGATTGTGGTGATGGTTGCAGAATTCTATTCAGTGAGTAAAAATCATTAAACTGTATACTTACAATAAGTGGATTTTATTGTATTGAATTGTACCCCAACAAAGCTGTTATAAAATGCTAAAACATAAAAACAAACCCCCAAACACAGCAACAAAGCAGTTAGTGTTTCCCAGGGATCAACTCAGGTGACAGTTGCATTGTGCAAAGTGATTCCGGTGACCCAGAGCATAATTAACATTTCCATAATGCTTTCACGCAGCTTTGGAGGACAGGTAACTTGCACCTTGAAACTTGAAGTTCTTGCTAGTGTTCCTTGAAATCAAGGTAAAGTAGTTGTATAAATAATAAAGATGTGAGGAAATTTAAGAAGACACCAGGTAAATGAAGGAGATGAGCCACCACCACGAGACTGAATCTGGGAGGGAAGTGATGGATGCCATCCAGTCCAAAACTACTAGAATACAGACCTTGCCAGTGGATGAGACTAAAACCAAAAAGTGCATATTACAAAAATGAAATGAGGATTGTCATAGGATCCAGTTTATGGTCAACAGGGGCACATCCACCTAATAGCGTGTGTCTGCAGGAGGCACTAGCGTGTGCTGCTGTGTTTTGTGTGTGATGTGCAAAGTTTTTGTGCTTGAGGAGATGGGGACATTCGCTTTATTTTCCACAGCTGTCTTTTTAAATTTAGGAGAGCAAAGCTTCTGTTGATGAGCACTGGGGGCTGCAGGAGGGCCGTGAGGTTGAGTGTGCTTGCTGGTCTTCTGCAGGGGCCACCTGGGTGAGTCAGCTCCTGCGCTGGCTGTCAGGGTGCACATTACACAACCCCTGGAGGTCCTAGTTCCTCATCTGGAGAATGCGATGGGAGCAGTGCCTTTCTTACAGGTCGGCGACAAATGTTAGAGGAATTGAAACACACAATAGAGCTAGGTAAGGGCTGAAGAAACAATGAATCTACAGCTCTGCCAAGGCAGCTCAATTCCAAGTAAAGGGTACAGAGCACGAAGGAAACAAAACTGGATTATACTTCCCAGAGGGAACAGTTGGGGGTGAGGAATGAGGGAAGAGTGAAGCCACACAGGAGGGCAAAGGTGGACGGCACTGTGCGATGCAGAGGGGCCTCGGACCTTGGAGGTGTCAAAGGGGCAGCTCGAGGGCTAACCGGGCACTAGAAGGGACAAGGGAGTGCGGGGGCTGCAGGGTAGGAGCCTAGCAAGGCTGGTGCGTATGCCAAGCAGTGGCAGGAAGGAGACAAGCTTTGAGAGGGGGCCCGTTTTCCGCTGCCTCGGCTTCTGGTTTGTGTTCAGGAGCCCTCGCCCAGCCCCATCTCAGTGGCTCCCAGGAGGGAGCACAGGCTGCGCTGGACCCGCTCCTTGTCCTAGTCTCCCGCCTTGGGAGCAGACGCCTCTCCCCGTTTTCCCAGAGCCCGCATCTCTCTCCAGGGCTTCTTAACGGGAAAGTTTCTAACAGGCGTTCAAAGAAATGCCTCTGGGCTGCTGGGTTGCAGCGGAGCGGGGAGCATCCCTTGGGAACTGCAGCCGGTCCCTGGTTGCGCCCAGGAACTTCCGGAGCTTGCGAGTCCTCTAGTGGAAGTCCCCCAGTCCGAGGCCGGCTCAGCTCACTGGCAGCTCGCCCAGGGAGAGGACCTGGTGCCTCAGTGGCTGGCCCGAAGCCAGGGGCTCCCTGCACGTCTCGAAAAGGCTCAATGGCAACCTGCCACATGCACTTGGGCACAAGGCAGTGACTTTCTCCATTGCAGGAGTGGGAACTGCCCCTTTCTGCTGGACCTCTTGTCTGCCAGGGGTGGCGGTGGTACTGTCGCTGCAGCGGCCCTTATCCAGCTCCAGATGCCACCTCCCTGGATGGGCCAGCTCTTGGGGAGCACCATCGAGCCCATCCTCCCTCAGGGCTGGTCTGAGCCTCCGTGCTCATTGTTTTCCCAAAACCCACCTGAATGTAACACTGTGTCCTGGATAGGGTGAGACCTTAGGGAGCTCAGAGAGGGACAGAGGTGCTGAAGAGTTGGGATAGTGGCATCTTCCCTCAGGCAGGCTTTCAGGATCTGAGCAGATGGACCCAGCTCTTTGTGAGCTGTAAGCCTGTGTGGGCAACAGTCAGTCAGGCAGTCTTCACCTGTGACTGGGAGGTCTACTGAGCTTGGATTTTCTTGAGGTTTTGCCCTGGGCATGGTCCTGGGAGTGTCAGGGCTTTCTGTGAAAACGTCTTTAGGAGTTTCCTCCAGTTGCCAGAACAAAATAGCACAGCCTGGGGCCTCAACAACAGATGACCATTTTCTTCCAAGTCTGGAGGCCTGAAGTCCAAGACCAAGACATGCAGAGTCTTGTTTTCTGCTGAGGCTTCTCTTTTTGGCTTGCAGGTGGCTGCCTTCTCACTGTCTCCACACATGGTCTTTCGCCTGTGCACATGCACCCATGATGGCTCTGTGTGTCCACATTCCCTTTTCTTATAAGGACACCAGACAGGCTGGATTGGGCCAACCCTAGTGACCTTGTTTTAGTGTGATCACCTCTTTAAAAGCTCTATGTCCCAAATACAGCCACATTTTATGGTACTGGAGGTTGGAGTTTTAAGATGAATTTTGAGGAAAGCACAATTCCACCACAGCAAGACCTTTCAGGCCTCAGATCTCCAGGTGAACATCAAGGCAGAGTCCAAACTGCAAACAGAGGCTCTAGGGGGTTTCAAAAGTGGCACCATAGGATAGAGGAAGTGATCTTCCGGGGCTGCTTGCCTGGTTGTTCCAATGTGTCTAGGAAGAGAAACCAGGTAAGTGCTGCCTTTTCCCATTTGGAAAGCCATTTTAATTCATTTCCAGTGTTACACATTTCTGGAAGCTAGGCATACCCAGGCCCTGGGCACAAGTTGGGGTCCTGCTCTGTGACCACAAGCCAGCCACTCCCATCTCTGAGCTTGTTTTCACATCAACAAGATGAGAGGGAGAATGAGATGATCTCAGAGGCCACTGCTGGCTCTAAACTCCCATCTTTCCTGTCACTGAGATTTGTCCTGTTTCTCAGGACTCTGTTGAATATCCCGCCTTTCAGCAGAGTAAGTGCAGACTGAGATAAAAAGCCAGTTTTCTGGGCTGGCCTTCAGTACAGGTGGAGAAGGTGGCCCCCATGACATGAGATGGGGCACCCACCCCCAAACGCTTCCCCAGCATCCCCACTGGCATGGCTCTTTTTCCTGCCTTCTTAACCCCCTAAAGCCCTGGGCATGGGCCTCAGCAGGTGCTCACAGCTATCTGTCATTAGAGTCATTGCATTGCTGCCCTAGCTGCTCTGGGCTGGGGCAAAGCTGGCCACTGTCTCACAAGGACCCACAGGGTGTCTGAGGAGGCAGGGACGGCCCTGGGTAGACTGGTTCTTGCTCACTTCTCTCAGGATAGAGTCTGGGTAAGATGGCCAGAAAAGCCATGTCATCATTTGAGCTGGCCCTCAAAGATGAGAGCTCAAGGAGCAAAAGTGCAGATTGGTATAAATTGTCAGTGTCCTGGAGGGGGCCTCTGAGGTCACTTGGTCAAATACCCACAGCATCTTCTGGGGAAACCAGGAGTTGAAGGCTGTGCTGCCTGTGGGCCTCCCCTCTGCTTTAGTTTTTGCAGGGAGGATGGGGTGAGGAGGTCCCTATCTGGAACCTCTTTCCTCCTGATTGCCTGACTCTAGGCTCTGAATTTAAAACACGGATTTTCCCCTCTCAGCAGGAGCCACCTGGATTTTGCATTCATTTCTGCTCAGGATTGGTCTGCACAGGCCCTTATTTAGTCTTTAAAGTTATCCATGCCATTAAGTTCATTTATCTGTTCCCTGCTACATGCACACTTCGTCATCCCCACCCCCATGTCTGCCATGTTAGCAGGGCTGTGCTTGCCAGGGCACCTGGATCTGTGAGGGTGTGGGTGCCTCTAGACCATCAATCTCAGCCACATCTCCCTTTTCCCCTCTAGAGTCTCTTGGCTCATCCACATGGCTGCCCACCCCCAATGACAAGGCACATCCTGGACCCTCACCCCTGGGGCTTTCTTAGGGGCATCCTAGATATGATCTCACTGGATCTGGGTTGCCCTCTCCTCACTGCCCCCTGGGAAGCCACAGCCCCTGCTCATTTTTCAGTCATCAGGCTCCAGCTGCATCTCCCACACATTCAGAGCCAGCCTCTCCCCTCACCTGGTCAGGCCCCTTCCTTCCTCTGGAGGGGCCTCCCCAGCCTTGCACTTAGTTTGGGGTCGGACAAAGCCCCTGCATCCTTCTTAGCTCAGGGCCTGCCACAGACTAAAACCTTCATTCACCCCCTATGCTGCTCTCTGCTCCCTGCAGTTCTGTGCAGGTGGGGCTGTGAGCATGCAATGCCATGGCCAGGGTGCTATCATTTCACTCTGTCATGTGTCCAGGCTGGGGTGTCACCCTCAGGTGCCAGCTCAGAACCATACAGACAGACGGCCCTGGAACAGGCCTGCTGAGAGCCCAGTTGCCTGCTCCAAAGAGGCCCAGACCTGCCTGCCTGGTTCACCCTCATGCAGGTTCCAGCCCTGTTGACATCTGACAGTGACCACAGTGGGTCTTTAAGAGACAGGCAAGACCTCCCAGCACCACAGAAATTCAGGCCTGGGAATGGCTGTGTGTTAGAGAGGAGGGCTTCACCCATGGGGACCTCAGGCCTTGGGCATTTCCCTGCTGCAGCCCCTGCCCTGCAGCACCCCCTGGCGCTGGGTGTGACTTTTGAGGTCTCCACAGTCACACCCATCCTCTGCCTGCAGGTGTTTCCCACCACCCTCCCATGAACCCCTTCCACGCATGTCCCCCAGGCTGACCTCAGAGGGCTTCTGCTGATCCTCTCTGCAGTGGGAGCTCAGATGTGGTCCTCCTGGGCTGGCCTGCACTGCTGCCATGCATCTCACTCTCTTTATTGTCGCCAGCTCCCTGCAGTCTATGCTATTATTTTCATGTGACAGATGAGGACACCAAGACACAGAGAAACTGGCAGCTTTGCCAAGGGCAGCAGGAGGGAGGCTGGAGTATTTTGGACCCCACTCTGCTCTCTCCTGCACTTGCACTAGATCTGTCTCTACAGCCACATCCCTGGCTATTTCAGACCAATGTGATGACAAGGGTCACTTAAATAAAAAAGAAAACAAACAAACAAAAACGCCTGCACCTGTCCCATGCTGTCTGTGCTTTCTTTTCTGGTTGGGTTCATAGCTCTCTGCTGCCCTCCCATGACTGTTGGTTTTCATAGGTGGGGACGGGTGCTGACCTCATTCACAGCCGCAGACATTCTTCCAGGCTCAGACTATGGGGCGCAACGTGATCAGGACAGATCAGAGCCCCATAGTAGTTATTGTTGGAAAGAGATGCTCAGTGCCACAAAGGAAAATTAGCACTGAGACAAAAGATCTTTTAACAACACACTTTTTACTTCCTGGACTGCAGGAAGGTACTCTCACTAGCCATTGTGCCATGAGAGTACAATGAATAAAGGAAAACACACAAATTTATACCCTACGCATTTGGGGTCTTCCTTACTGCTGTGTCTGATCTCTGTTAGCTGGAGCCAGACCTCACAATTTAAACTAAAACCCGAGTGGCTAACAACTTCAAACTTTTCTAAACAGGTAAAAGGAATGGAGAGTGGGGACATGCCTGTGAGCACATCCAGTACAGATATCTTGGTTAAAGTACAAGGACATAGAATGTACTACAAGCTATAAGCATGGCATGTTTAACAGCTACATAAGGTAGGACTTAACAAAGTTATTAGCATACTTATTATTTAACAAGAAAGGAAACTTTAAAAAGGCCTTTTTCTATTTCCCACAGTTATGGAGATGCCAGTTTAGCTTTCATACATGACACAAACACATAAACAGTCTTTCCAAATGGAGGTGTAGAGCATTTTAAAATATAAAATTCATATTGTATTTTTATTTGTTCTAGAGATGAGGTTTTGCCATGTTTCCCAGTCTGGTCTCAAACTCCTGGGCTCAAGTGATCCTCTTGCCTTGGCTTCCCAAAGTGCTGAGATTACAGACATGAGACACCCTGCCCAGCTGATACTGAACATTTTAAAATTTGTAGAGATAGGTTCTCTCTGAGTTGCCCTGGCTGGAGTGCAGTGACACTGCTATGTCAGACTTCTGGGCTCAAGTGATCGTCCTGCCTCTGCCTCCCCGTCATCAACTGGGATTATAGGAATAATCCACCATGCCTGGCTTCAAGCAATTTTTCATATTCACACACACACACACAAAATGTTGACCTAACTGATTGCAATGAAGATGTTACACATGTATATCCCAAAATCACCCAATAAGATGAATGGACAACTTGATGGGAAAGGATTTGATAAGGTAGTTGGCAACAACAACAACAACTGGTCATGTGCATTTTAAACGGTTAATTATAAAGAATGTCAAGCATACACAAAAGTAAAGCAAGTAACAAAATCTCCCACATCCCCTGGCAAAATTCTTATTTTTTCTACTCTGCTGTGTTCTCACATGTAGTTTCTTTTTATTTTTCTTTTATTTATTTGTTTGTTTATTTATTTTTGAGACAGGCTCCTGCTCTGTGGCCCAGGCTGGAGTGCGGTGGCACGATCACAGGTCACTGCAGCCTCAACCTCCTAAACTCAAGCAATCCTCCCACCTCAGCCTCTCATGGAACTCAGCCTCCCAAGTAACCACGCTGGGCTGATTTTTGTATTTTTTGTAGAGATGGGGTTTTGCCATGTTGCCCAGCCTGGTCTGAAACTGCTGAGTTCAAGCAATCCACCCACCTTGACCTCCTAAAGTGGTGGGATTACAGATGTGTGCCACACCTTGTCCACTCTCACACATATTTTCTCTCTATATATTATTTCCTTACAAATTTCTAACGATTGAAAATCTCAGCTGGGCGCAGTGGCTCACGCCTGTAATCCCAGCACTTTGGGAGGCCGAGGCGGATGGATGATGAGGTCAAGAGATCGAGACCATCCTGGTCAACATGGTGAAACCCCGTCGCTACTAAAAATACTAAAAATCAGCTGAGCCTGGTGGCGCGTGCCTGTAACCCCAGCTACTCAGGAGGCTGAGGCAGGAGAATTGCCTGAACCCAGGAGGCGGAGGTTGCGGTGAGCCGAGATCGCACCATTGCACTCCAGCCTGGGTAACAAGAGTGAAACTC
>NW_016107949.1:835081-836800 GCF_001604975.1 Cebus imitator | reverse complement strand
CATAGTTCTGGGTGCTAGCAGGTGTTCAGTAGATATTTTTCAACGGAATACCTGGTCCTTGTACAGGAAATGGATTAAGGGCAGCAAGTCTATGCAAATGAAATGCAGTTAAAATGAAATAGGAGTTCCCCCATCATGGGACAGGATAAGGCAAAGTCTGGTAAAAACTTTTCCTTGGGCGATTGTGGTTCAAAATCCTGCATCATGGAAGGGGACTAGATTAAGTTTGCTCTAAATTTTTAAATTTTCTTCCAGTCTAGAGGTTCAGTGGTTGTAGATAAATGATTCTGGTTGAAACACTCAAGATACTTATAGGTTGAGGGGTACAAAATCCTAGAGAAATCTGAGTGGGCATGAGTTTAAACAGGAATACTCCCTGGAAGAGGAGAATTTGGGACAAAATATGTGCAAAGGGCAGGTACAGAGCTCAGAAGGATGGATACAAGTCCTGTAAATAGTTCAAATGGAAATTCTGAAAATAAGTTTTCAAATAGCAGATGAAAGTTGTACAAAGCAAAACATATAATGAGAATGAGGAGAACACACAGAAAGATATTTAATATATAGAGCTTAAATTAATTTGGCAGGTTGGGCACTGCTTAAGTTATATCAACAAGTGGTCATGAAATACACTAAGATGCATCTTCACAATGGAAAACCTTGTAGCCCATGACTAAGGAGAGTTTCTTCTATTTTGACCAATCCTTGGAGACTCCTTCTCTGGCGATTAAACCCGCAAGGAAAGGGAGCTTCCTGTGAAGTTGTTTGCTCATCTCACCTGCACCAACAAGCCAGTATCTCCCATGGGGAGGTGAAGAGGAAAAATGGGCAATGAGGGCAGGGACTTACCGATTTGAGCCCTAGTTTCCTTTCCTGTAAAATAAGCATAATATTTTCACCACATAATGATTTCTGTGAGAATTAAGCTGAGCAGACAATCTAAAATCATCCCCCGCAGTAGGCCCTGGGTGCCACCTCCCTCCACCTTTCTAAAGCCTGAAGCCCAACAAACATCTCCCTGGGGTTTAATCTAATCTTGGGACCCAGTTCTGGCCTCTTTTCTCTCTGCTTTCAATGGAGATGATTTTTTTCTCTGAAAAGAGAATTCTACTGCAAATATGTGCAAAGGACAGGTACAGAGCTCAGAAGGATGGATATAAGTCCTGCAAATCGTTCAAACGGAAATACTGAAAATAAGTTTTCAAATAGCAGATGAAATTCTGTCATCATGCTCCAGTCTTCATTCCCAAAGGGGAAGCAGTTCAGCCAGTTTTCTCCTTACAGAAGCTGAGTTGACACAGAGCTGCACACACTGGTGGGGCATGGCGAGGAGAGAGCAGGCTCGGGAGATTTCCCATGTGTCAGATACTGAATACAAAAACAAGCACATCTCTACCCTGTCTCTCATCATCTCAAGCAGGACTTGTATGCTTTGAATATGTCTTTATGAAGTTTCTGGTTCCACATTGTGAGGAGTGGACACTCTCCAAAGGCTATTTTCTGCCATCTATAAGTTGTTCATCTAAAACCCTAGTGTTGGGGCTATAACTGGTGTGAGATATCATATAAACATCAGACAGGTGGAGCTCTATATGTAGATCACAGAATGATGTCTCCCACAGAGTAAGCACTGAATAAAACGTTAGCAAGGAGAGTTAGGATGCTCAGTGTGACATCCTCTTCTAGTAGAAGTAATTCCAATTTTAAATAATTGGTGAC
>NW_016107949.1:821030-833446 GCF_001604975.1 Cebus imitator | reverse complement strand
TCATGGCTGGGAGCCCGATAGTGCCTAGGCCTCAGGTAGATGAACATGACTGCTCCATAGAAGAGGATGACAGCTGTCAGATGGGAGGAGCAGGGGGCCAGAGCCTTTTTCCAGGCCTGAGAAGAGTGCATTTGCAGCACAGTCCCTAGAATGTAAGCATAGGAGGCCGCGATTGATGACGGAGAATGGGGAGAGAAGCATGAAGACACAGCAAGCAAATATCACCTTCTCAAACAGGGATGTGTCTACACAGACCAGCTTCAACAGGGATAGCATTTCACAGAAGAAATGATTCACTTCCCTCAAGCCACAGTAGGGGAAGTTCATTACTACCACCATCTGGATCAAGCGATCTGTTATCCCAAAGGCCCAGGAGCTCCCAGTAATTTGGAGACAGACCCTCTGATTCATAAGGATGGGATAGTGAAGTGGGTGGCTAATGGCCACATAGTGGTCATAAGCCATGAGTCCTAGCAAGAGCCCCTTGGATCTTACAAGACAGACAAAGAGGCCAATTTGTATGCCACAGCGCACAAGGGAGATGGACTTCCTACCAGACAGGAAGTTGGCCGCCATCTTTGGCACATTGGTACAGACCAACATGAGGTCCATGAGGGAGATCTGGCTGAGGAAGAAGTACATGGGGGTGTGAAGTTGAGGATCCATGTAGATGAGGAAGATGAGGAGGATATTCCCACAGAGGGCCACTGTGAAGACCACCATAACCACAGAGAAGAGGACAAGGTCAGCAGTACTGTGGGAGAAGATGCCCAAGAGGATGAAGTCATTTGTGGATGACTGTTTCGCCCATGTCTCCATGGCTCAGTTGTTATTCCTGGTCACCTGAGAATATGGACAAAATGTATTAGATTGCCTGACATTTCTTTATAGACCTCTGCATGCTATGTCTTTGGTCAGCTATTTTGTGTGTAACTTATTAGATCTCAACAACTGAAGCTTTGGGTTATAATAGGAGACACTCCTTCATGTTTCCCTAACACAGCAATCGGAGCCCTCCTGGCTCCTAGAATTGGACTGCATACATGTGTTGTATGTATGTTCATCAAGAAGGGTAGAACTGAGCTGTTTCATTTGTCATAGACCTTTGGACAACCCTCTTCATCAGGCAAAGTCTTGGCTGTGCTGTATGAAACCAAATTTTTTATCTGAGATCACATGGACTTGGGAAACTATGTTTAACGAAGCTGAAAGCATTTCATTCCCAGGAGATATTCATGTGTTCTATAGAAAGGAAGGGAAGAAAGCAGGTGTTTCTCTTCAGTCTGTAGTCTGTATGCTCTGAGAGTTTTCTTAGGCTAACTACTCTGTTATGTTCATAATATAGGAAAAGAATGTTCTCCTGTTGTGCCCCACATGAGAAAGGAAGAGTTGTGATGGATGCTGTCATTGTCAGTCATATTGAGAGTGACAGGAAGTCACAGGGCCAGTGAGGAGAAGCAATAACTTGGTACCCAAGACTCATGAGAACAGTGAGGTTTTAGTTATGCTGGGACTTATAAAATAATCCCACAGTCAGAGCTGCAGTAGAAGTGGCTAAAAAAGCAGTATAGGTAATATGTGCTTCCTAAGTTACCTTTAGTAGAAATCGAAGTGCCTTCTTTATGAGATCCTTTTAACTGATATATTTCACTTGGATTTCTGAGTCATTTATTCACTGTTTTATCAAAAAATTTCCAATGAATTTATTTGGAGCCTGCTGATAAAAAGGGATTTACCTTGATATTTAGCCAAGAATTATTTTTTGTTTTTGTTTTTTTGAGACAGGGTTTCACACTGTCACCAGGCTGGAGTGCAGTGGAATGATCTTGGCTCACTGCAACCTCTGCCTCCTGGACTCATGCCACCCACCCCCACCCACCTGAGCCTCCCACAGGTGCCTGCCACCATGCCCAGGTACTTTTTAATCTATTTTTGTTAGATATGGGGTGTTGCCATATTGCCCAAGCTGGTCTCCAACACTTGAACTGAGGTGATCTGCCTACCTTGGCCTCCCAAACTGTTGGGATTGCAGGTGTGAACCACCTCCTGCCAAACAATTTGTCCTAAACACCTTAGTATAGAGAGACATCAGAGACATGATCTGATTTTACATGGACAAAGCCAAGTCAGGAAATAACATCATGCATATTAAATAAGACAAATGTTCCTTGACAGTAGAATATCTGAATCCAGGGCAAATAACAGAACAGATAATTACAAACAACAAGTGGAAAACATCGCCATATTCTGACTCTGAGTCTGTTATCATTGGCGTCGCACTCTCACCCGGCTGAGCCTTGTCTTCGCTCTCCAGGGAGTTCCCAGTTCTCCTTGGGCCTCTTTGTGTTCTATTTCTCATTTGCCTCTTTTCGATTTGGTTGTCCGTTTATCCATCCGGGCCTACTCTGTCAGGTAATATTGCTGTTCTGCAAGTAGCACAGCACTGCAATATGTTTTCCCTTAATTTCGTATGACTTTCTTATTGCTTTGTAACAAATAGCTCCAGAACTGAGGAGCTTAAAATAGAGTAACACACATTTGTTTTCTTATGTTTCCTGTGGGCCAGGGATCTGATGCAGCTCAGCCATGTGCCTCCAGCCTGAGGCCTCTCCTGAGGTTCTCGCTCAGCTGTTCAGCAGGTGCAGCCCTCTCAGGGCTTGGAGGGGGAGATGCCACTCCATGGTCATTCCTGGGGCTTTTGGCACCTCGTTCCCTCCTCGAAGGTACCTCACTACATGACCGTTGACTTCTGCCAGGGCAAGTGATCCTCCAGAGAGTTGGACAAAATCACCCTAAAAGGAGCAGGGTACTTTGTAATCTCACATTAGAAGTCACATCCCTTCAGCTCTGTGTATTCCATTTTTAGACGTGAGTGACTAAATGCAGCCACACTCAAGGGAAGGAGAGTACTCAAGATTGTGAATGCCAGGAAACGGGCACAGATGAGGACCATCGCAGAGGCTGCCAACCACCTTCCCTGTTTCTGTCTCAAGTCTTGATTGCTGATAAAAATAAATTGAGCCTTGATTAATTTAATGTGCAATCATGGCATACAGGAAAGATGGTGAATTGCATGGAGCCTAGAAAACTAAGAATCAAAGGTTTTGGGCTGGGTGAAGCAGCTCAAACCTGTAATCCTAGCACTTTGGGAGGCTGATACAGGAAGGTCACTTGATGCAAGGAGTTCAAAACCTTGCCTCCATGAAAAATAAAAAATTAACTAGGTGTGGTGGCATGTGTCTGTAGTACCAGCCACTCAGGAGGCTGAGTGAGGAGAATCCCTTGAGCCCAGAAGCCCAAGACTGAAGTGAGCTGAACATGCCACTGCACTCCATCCTGGGAGACAGAGTGAGACCCTATCTCAAACAAACAAACAAGCAAAGTCTTTGGGTTTGTCAGTCTATCTCCAATCTGCTGAGAAGAGGCAGGTCTCTAATGACAGGCAGCACTCACTCAGAAAATCACATTCAGTATCTGCAGCCACAGTACTCACATCCATTTTTATTTTGGCCCATCGTGATCCTGCAATAAAGGTAGAGTGATTTGTTAAAATGGATCTTCTTATGAAGGAGAAACAGAGGCTCTGAGAAGTTGGCTGCATAGCCCATGTTTGGTAAATGTAGAACCAAGACTTGAGAAGGAGCCTTTGAATGTCAGTTCCGGAAACTTAACTTTAGATCAGCCTATTCCTGGGGAAAATACTTTGAGAAGGGTAAGTTGCCTTATCTTGTAAAATCTTTTGGTTAGGAACTTCTAGTTCCTTTTTCTCTGACTCGGCTCACCCAGCAGCCTTCTTGTCTGAACTCTGAACAATGGGAGATGCTTTTGCTGAAGAGCAGCATTGGTGTCCTGTGAGATGCAGCTCTCATTACAAGTGGATGTACGCTCTCCTGTGGTAATTAAGTTTCTGACTTATAAGTTAGTTAGTGCAAGTACAATTCCCCAACCCTAGAGGAAATTTACCATTGGATTTCTGGACCCGCTGAATTCCTGGGGTGACCTCAGTGATGATCATGAGACTGAGGTACAGGAGTCAGAGACCTCTCTGGGCATCTCTACAGGGAATGCCATAAGTCTTCATGGGATTCCAGACATCCCTCCCAGCCCCAGCCTTGAACTGCAAATTTCCCACAGAACATATACAATTGAGTGACTCCCTGATACCTCAAACAGAAAACAACCAAGCACTATTTTTCACCTGCCTGCCATACAAAAGTCATATCCTCTCCTCTCATCTTATTAATGTTGCTGTCCTTTAGGGCTCAGTGCAAGTCCACTTCTGCCATGAAGGTCCCTCCACCTGACCCCACCAGGTGATCCCTTCCCATGCCCATGGCACTTCTTTGACACAATGCATGTGTTGCTGAGGACTGCAGCTGGGGTCACTACAGCCTCCCCCCGGCTTCACCCAGCAGACTGAGGGTGAAGCCATAGCCTGGAATTTAAGTCAGATGGTGTCAGTCTTGTGCTCAGGATATGCCACTGGCTCCCAGCACACTCCCAGCATGGGCCAATGTCCTCCTAGGATCCCCCACTTTGTCTCCCACAGCTGCCAGCCCTCACCTGACTCCAGGTGTTTCATTTGTCAAGGCCCTTTTATTATTATTTTTTTCCTGGAGAGAGCTAGATGCATCTGACCTTAGCACCTTTCCTGCTCCTTCTGCATAGAGCATCTTCCCCACTTGTCTATACCCTCCCTTGCAGGTCTCCCACCACGTGTCTTCCGCTCATTGAGAACTTTTCTGCAAAGCACCCCATGCTGCCCTCCTTCCCTGCTTGCTTTCACTCCACAGTTCTTATCGCCCCCTGATGCTCTATGTGCTTACTTATCTGGTGGCACTTTTTTTCTGTTGTTGAGATAGGGTGGTCCAGGCTGGGGTGCATGGTGCAATCAAGGTTCACTGTAGTTCCACCTTCTGGACTCAACTAATCCTCCCCCCTCAGCCACCTGTGTAGCTGGGACCACAAGTGCGCACCACCCTGCTCAGAAAATTTCTAAATTTTTTGTCGAAATGGGAGTCTCCTTATGTTGCCCTGACTGGTCTTAAACTTCTGATGTCAAGCAATCCTCTCACCTCAGCCTTCCAAAGTGCTGAGATTCCAAAAGTGAGCCACTGCACCCAGCCCTGTGGTTTTCAAATCATCAGCTCTATACCACTGGCTGTGAGTGTCCTGCGAGCAGGGCACTCCTGCCTGATTTGCTCTCTGTTCTGTTTCTAAGATGGTCCCTCTGTGAGATATGTGTGCTAACTGAGTAAAACAACACCCATGAAGTGATATGCAGCTGGAGTTTCCATTTTCCGAATGCAGAGGGTTTCCTCCTTATATGTGGGAGAGCTTTCTCCTGACCTGGGTGTAGTAGAGGTCAATGCTAGATTCCTTCCCCTGCAGAACTGTGAGTGATAGTGCATGTCTTCAGTTTACAAAAGACAAGTGTGAGAAGCGCAAATAGGGGACACTTGCATACATGTGTATTCAGGTCCTTCTCTCACTGCAAAGACAAAATGGGGCCATTCCATAGGACATGTTCTTTGTGCAAAGACCTGGAGTAACATCTTCATCTCTGATGCACCTGCCCAATTGCAGAGCCTTGGATTTAGCCACCTGAGCTGTGTCCCTACAGAGTGGAGCATGTCCTGACTTGTGCCCTAGAAGATGTGCCCAGGGGTCCTTGCCACGAACAACACTTAGGTGTGATGTGGTGAGGGTTTTCTATAGATGCAAACTGCTTTTCCCACAGCCTTCAAACACCATCTTGGCCATATGGGCCCAAGGCCCAAACAACCAACAAAACAAAGCAGGTCCTCCAGAAATTCACAGCAGAAGTTCCCCTTCCTGACTGCGGATGTCCAGTCCTAGTACCGTGTACAGAGGCACAGACCACCTGCACCCTCAAAAACATGGATTCTGTCTATCTTGGATTCTCTCTCTTTCTCTGTCCATCTCTCTCTTCCTTTTGCTCTATGTTTACATTTTTATGTCTTTTGAGGAATGCTTATAGCACATTTATGTAACAAGTGACTCTGTAGAAAGAATCTTTCTTTGCAGAAACTGCAAATAGACAGAAAACCAGAAAGGGTATTTGAAGCCATGTGCCCAAGTTCCACACCTGCTGCCAGTTACTGTGGGCCATGTCCATCTCTCTGTGACTCTGCAGATACAGTTGTGTCCTCCATGAAGATAATCATGGCATGCCCATGAGCCTCTGATGAAGAAGTTTATGTGGGGCTTCCAGGACAGATTCTGCAGATGTAACTTGTACAATGCTATATGGGTCACTAGAACTTTTGTCTCCCTATGTGGGATGGCTTCCTTGAACTCAGATTCTTAAACCCACTGTGTACTTAGCATCCACCTGGATAGCCATGGCCTGTTCTGCCTGAAGTTACCAAATAGAGCTGTTGGCTCCTGGGACAGTGCCTGGCGTCTATTGTGCTCTAAGTAACCATGTGATAAATGAATAATGATTGTGTTATGAAATACAACTGAATTTATTATTGCATGTCACTTGCTCATTTTCAGACTTTCCTGCTGGGTGTTTAGTTAATGGCTTCACTTTTCTTTCTAGAAACGACAACATGGAAGGAGCCACCATGTCTCTGCAATATTTCCCAGGGATGAAAGGACCCTGTCCCACATCAGCCCCCACCTGCCTGCTGCTCCACCTTTGCTCTCCCCATGCATCCATCTTTGTTTTTCTACTGTGGGCCACTCTCCACCCCAGGGACCTACAGCCCAGCCTCCAACCCAGACAGAGGGAGAGGGACGGGAAAAGGTGAGTAAGACACCAAAGAAAGAAAGAAGTGGGTCAAAAGAAGAGGATGAGAAGAAAGAGTGAGGAGAGGCACCACACCAGAAGGCAGACGCCCCTCCAAAAACCCAAACAATTATACCCTGATGGAGGCAGGCAGTAGGAGGAAGAGTAAGTGCTGATGAACAAATGGGGACATGAACCAGGAGCAGAAGCTGCAGGGAAGAGTCAGGGGGCAACAGGACAAGACCCTCACTCACCTGTGGGCAGGTCCCCTGCAGGGGAACAAACTCAGCAGGGACTCCTATGCAGGAGTTCCTAGTGTCAGGATTAGGCACTCATCCTCTGTGTTTGCTCCCACTGGTGTCGGGGGACAGGAGGAGCCCCAGCCCCGACCTCCTTCCTCAGCCCTTGCTGACCCCTGGTCAGGCTGTGAAGCCCACGGCACCCTCGGCCTCCAGTGGCCCCTCAGGCTCAGAAAGTATGACTCATACAGACCACAGCCTCCTTTTAGAGGGAGAAACAGGCCCAGAAGGAGCTGGGCAGGAGAGGCAGAGCCAGCAGTGGTGCTCCAAGCCCACCCAGGTTACCCTCTTTCCTAGAGGACACCCTGCCTCAGGCCCAGGTGGCAGAACTACCTCCTACTGCCCACACTGGTACTGAACACAGACACGGGGTGAAGAGGGGGAGCTGACTTCAGACCTCAGCTCCCAAGGGACCCCACAGGCTCCAGCCTGGAACAGGCACTCCCAAGATTACAATTAAAGAGACCCACAGAGGGGCCTGGGGACAGGAACAGCAGCAGGGCCGGTAGAGACAGTGTGAGGAAATCCAGTTAGAGGAGGAAGGATACAGGTGTGGAACCGAATATCTGAGACAGGTGTCAGTTAATTTAGAAAGTTTATTTTGCCAAGATTGAGGACATGTGCCCATAACACAGCCTCAGGGGGTCCTGACAGCATGTGGCCAAGGTGGTCAGAGCACAGTTTGGTTTGACACATTTTAGAAGACATGAGACATCAATCAGCATATGTAAAATGAACACTGGCTTGGTCTGGAGAGGCAGGACAACTGGAAGCAAAGGTGGGACAACTCAAAGTGGGGAGGGGGGTTCCAGGTCATGGGTAAATAAGAGACAAATTATTGCATTCTTCTGAGATCCTGATTATGGAGGCAACCAGATATGCATTTATCTCACTGAGCAGAGGGGCGACTTTGAATAGAATGGGAGGCAGGTTTGCCCTAAGCAGTTCCCAGCTGGACTTTTCCCTTTAACTTGGTGATTTTAGGGCCCCAGGATTTATTTTCCTTTCATGCAGGAATGCAGGCGATATTCTTGGTGTTCTATAGGACCCCCACATTCAGCACCTCCCAGTGACCCCCAGTGCTCTCATGGGGTCTCCATCTCATACCTTGTGAGAGGGAAAGAACAGCACCACATTCAGAAGAGTTGGATGGAGGCATATGGGCCTTGGATTATCCCAAACCCTGACAGGTATTTCTGCAGGGTCAGTGCCTTCATGGGTTGCTGGGTAAAGGGCTGAGAGGCACAGTTTTGATGCTGCTGCCTGTGCAGGCATGGGCAGCACTACCTTTCACTCTCAAGAGTGTCCAAGATGGATGCTACATTTTTTGGTCACTCTGTGCTGTGCTTTATGTCTCATGGAAACAGTTCTCTTTTCAAAATGACAAATTCATTGGAAACTCAATGGTAGAGTCACCGACTTATCTGTTCCTTTCAACTCTTTGGTTTTGTTTGATTTTACTGGTTTCCTTTCATTTTCACAACAGTAATAAAGTGTGTTTCACCTGCCATACAAAGCTATTGGGGGCTTCAGCTGGAGGCAAAACTACAGAACTTCAGTCAGATCAGAGGGCTGAGGGGAGATGACGGATCATGCAGAGAGGGTCCAGTGTAGGGAGTGGATGCTGTGGACCTAGGAAAACAGGCCTCAGTCACGTTGGCTCCAGGGACAGCAAAGTGGGCTTTACAGAATCTCCCTACAGCACCACACTCTGTCCCAGCCTTCCACGTGGCTATCCCTCCACAGTCAGCTGCTCTGCCCTGGGTCTGCACAGGGGCCTGGTGTTTCCCCTCCACACTTTTGATCAAGCTGTTCTCCCCTGGGAACTACTTTGCCTCCTGTCTCCTCCTGTTGAAACTTAACCACTCTATAGAGAAACATCTAAAACTCCCTTTTACTCTTCTAACCTTCCAAAGACTCCATCCACAGCCCACTCCTTTGCCGTGAGTTCCTCCATGACAACATAGATGAGCCTGAAGGACTCTGTGCTTAGTGAAATAAGCCAGGCCCAGAAGGACAAATTCCACGCATCTCACTCATGTCTAGAATCTAAAACACACACATCGAGGCAGGGGATACAAAGGCAGATCAGAGGCCGGGGCTAGGAGGACTGAGGAGATTTTGGTCAAGGAGTATAAAGTTTTAGTTAGACAGGAGGAATAAATTTTTGAGATCTATTGCACAGCCTGGGGACTGTAGTTAATAATAATATATTGTATACTTTGAAATTGCTAAGAAAGTAAATTTCTAATGTTCTCAGCATTTGATGTGGATGTTGGCCTTAGTCCACCAAGACGTCAGTTCAGTTTGGTATGAATAATTTTAAAATATCCTCACAAAAGGAAGTCCAAGACCAAATGGCTTCAGTGATACATTCTACTATAAATTGAGGGAGGAAACAACATCAGTCTTCCAGGGATGTTTTAATAAGGGAGTGGAGACTCTTTCCATTCATTCTATAAGGATAGATAACTTTTTACCCAACACATGACAGGGATGTTACAAGAAGGGAAAGAGGCCATGAGAGAGACCATTCATGAGAGAGGCCATTCTCTCTCATGAATATAGACACAAAAATCTTTAACAGCAAAATATTAGCTAATTGACTATAGTGATATATAAAAAGAATATTACACAACAAAAGTTATATTAATTCAATGAATGTTACAGTGGTTTAACATTAAAAAACCAACCTGTGTAAATGTTTTAAGCATACCCAGATTTGTGTGAATCAGGTGTGTTAGACATAAACACATAAGTGCCTGTCCTGGGGGAAGATGTTTGTATACTCACAGATTCCCTAGAAACCAAAGTAAGGGACACCATGCATGGCCACGTAGGGACATAGCAGGGTCCTCTAGGAGGCAGAAGGAGCTGGGAAACGTGGGTTGAGCCTGAATTGTGGTTTCTGTGGGGAGGGATGGGCAAGGCCAGGCAAGAAGGCTTAGGACTAGCCAGTTTGAGTAATTTTCATGGGTTCTGGGACATAGGGGAAGTTCCTTGCTGTTGGTACCTGCCCTTGGTACCAAGGGGAAGTGGACAGGGTCCAGAGAATGGGAGCCCAGTAAGGAGGTGGCTGGTATGTGGGTTCTGGGTTGGTTGGTCTGTAGAGGAAGGGTGAGCTTGAGATCATCTGTGACTGTCTCTAAGAATGAGCCAGCCTGGGAAGGGCAGTCCTTCTAGGGGTCAGCAAGGCCCCAGTGTGTCCAGGCACCAATATACAGAAAACAAAAAGGTATGATTAACACAGTACATCAAAATATGAGCAGTAGAATGGGGAAAACATGATCCTCTCAAAAGACGTAGAAATGCCATTTAGTGACATTCAACACCCATTCACAATCAAGCTTATAGCAAGCAAGGGATGGAAAACAACTTCTGTTTTCTATTGTCCATGCTTTTTTTTACACTTGAGATTTTCCTTAATAAATGTTTAAAATTGTTCATGTATCTAGAATAAGTCTAATAAAGATGTGCAAACAGCCTATGCCACAAAACATTGCTAAGGGAAATGACAGAAGTTAAATGGAGGGATATACCATTTTCATGGGGTTGGATACTCCACATTGTAAGACTGTCTGGTTTGTAGGTCCAATGCAACTGCAATCAAAATCCCTGCAGAACTTTTGTAGAAATTGCTGATTCTGAAAATTATGTAAAAATACAAATAGCCAGGTATAGTCAAGATGATCTTAAAAAATATATAAGTTACAAGATAGTAAGATTTATTTTTAAAACCTAGCAATTAAGAGAGTTGGTATGGCCACAGAGATAGGCAATGGAGAAAATAGAAAAAAGAGTCCAGGAACACATATTCTATTTTATAGAACAAAGTATTGCCTGACTGAACAAAATAAAAGAAAGAGAAAGAAAAGAGATTCAAAACACAACCAGTTTGAAACCAAACAAGTTAGAAATAATATTGACCATAGCCAAGAATTTTTTGAGCACCATGCCAGACACTGTCATCTCATCCATTCCCCCAGTCATTACTATCCTCGCTTAACAGACGTGTGCCAGAGGCACAGAAAAAGGTAGGTGAGAGAGAGCAGTTTGTCAGGTCACACAGCTGTCAGTGGTGGAGCTGCAGTTCACAGCTAGGCAGTATGACCGGAGAGCTAACGGTCAACAATTTCAGATACTGACAAGTGCTATGAAGAAAACAAAATATTCTACTTCAGGAGCGTTTACTTAAAAAAAAGAAAGAAAGAAAGAAAGAAAGAAAATAAAACGGGGTCATTCATGTGTTAGGAAGAGGCCGGTGAGGGAACCTCTGGAGAACTGTACATCAAGAGCATCCCCAAGGGTGACACATTAGGATCAACATCCAGTGGGACTGAGAGCAGCAGACAGACCCAGAGCAAGACAGGAGATGCGCACAGGTCAGACCAGCCTAAAGGAAAGTGTTGAGCTAGCCACAATTCTCACCCTCTGCTGGCTCCCAGCTGCTGCTTCAGGGCACCTGATGGCTGGGCACAGCAGGGAGGAGAGGGAGCCGAGGGAAATGAAGGATCTTATGAGGCTGATACCCTTGGGTCTTTTGAGTTGCCCAACGAAATGTTGGTCTTCCTCCTACCAAAGACTCTGTGTATGAGCTCTTCCGAGACCCCACCTCCCACACACCAGCCCCACAAGGTGGGGGGCCTTGGGCTGGTAAACCTGGACTCTTGGACCACTGGCCCCAAAGATTTGCTCAATTATGCCTGTAACATTTACCAAGAAATTCTACCCATGTGTATCATATTTAAAAGCCAGCTTCGTTATGTGCTATATTTTTTTTTTTGTAGATTCTTATTTCTGTGGCTGTGGTAAATGGTAGGTTCAAGCTCTCTTTCAAGATGTCTTAAGCCCAGCCAGTATCTACAGTAGCCACATAGCTCTCGGGAAGCACTGCCCATGTCCCTCCATGGACTCTTCTTTCACTCCACCATCCAGGCAGCTCCAGTCACTCTCTCACACTCAGATCTCCCTAAGCAAGGGTCAGGGAACAGTTCCTGTGACCCCTCCTAATTCCTGAAGCCCCTCCATCGGCCTGAGAGTGTGTGGGATGCACACTGCCTGTGACCTCTGCTCAGGAAGTCCAGGTTCTACAAGTCTCACCTGTATTGCACTAATTCGGACATGTCACATCTTTGTTTTTGTTTTCAAAATGTGTTAACATTTTCACTGGGCTTCTTATTTAATGCCTAAGATTATTACCTCATTTCTGTGTGTGTTTTCTAGTTATTTTCTTTATTAATTAACTCCTAGCTTAATTAGAACCTAATCAGATTTCAGTGCTCTAAAATATTTTGGGACTTGATTTATGGCCCAGTGTGTGATCAATTTTGGTACCTGTTCTGTGTGTACTCAGAGAAAAT
>NW_016107949.1:816340-818850 GCF_001604975.1 Cebus imitator | reverse complement strand
TGTGTGTTGAAAAGCCTGCTGTTAGTCTTCTCGTTGCACTTTTTTTTTGAAACAGTCTTGCACTGTAGTCCAGGCTAAAGTGTAGTGGCATGATCTCGGCTCACTGCAATCTGACTCCCGGGTTCAAGCAGTCTCCTGTGTCAGCCTCCCGAGTAGCTGGGACTACAGGCATGTATCACCATGCCCAGTTAATTTTTTTGGATTTTTATTAGAGATGGAGTTTCACCATGTTAGCCAAGATGGTTTCGATCTCCTGACCTCGTGTTCTGCCCACCTCAGCCTCCTAAAGCACTGGGATTACAAGTGTGAGCCACCTCGCTCGGGCCTCTTATTGCACTTTTTAATGTAATTTGTCTTTTCTTCTGGATACTGTTAAAACTTTTTGTTTTTATTATCAGCTATAATGCTATGGTGAGCCTAACTTGGACTTCTTTGAAATCATCTTGCTATTGGTTAACAGTGTTTCTTAATCTGTGATTTGATGTCTTTCATCGCTGTAAAAAATTGCTCCACACATATTTTTTCTCTCTCTTTCTTCTTTCTTTCTTACTTCCTTTCTTAATTGAGACAGGGTCTCACTCTTTTGCCCAGGCTGGAAATGGTGACACATTCTTGGACTTTGAATTCATCTTGCTATTGGTTAATAGAGTTTCTTAATCTGTGATTTGATGTCTTTCATCACTTTAAAAAATTGCTCCACCCATATTTTCTCTCTCCCTTTCTTTCTCTCTCTCTTTCTCCCTCCCTCCGTCCCTCCTTCTCTCTCTCTCTCTTTCTTTCCTTTCTTAATTCAGACAGGGTCTCACTCTTTTTCCCAGGCTAGAGAGCAGTGACACAATTTTGGCTCACTGCAGTCTCAGCCTCCTGTGCTTCAGTGATCCTCCTGCCTCAGTCTCCCAAGTAGCTGGAGCCACAAGTGCCCACCACTTCACCTGGCTAATTTTTTAATTTTTTGTAGAGATGGGGTCTCTCTGTTTTGCCCAGGCTGGTCTCAAACTCCTGGCCTCAAGTGATCCTCATGCCTTGGCCTCCCAAAGTGCTGAGCCTATATGCATGGGCCATGAGGCATGGCTTCCACCACCCCTGGGCTTCCATCTATATTTTTTCAAGTATTGTTTCCATTCCATTCTCTCCTGCCCCTCTACTTTTGGGACTCCAGTAATATTGAAGTGAGACCTCACTATGCCTGATGATGCTCCTCACCCTCCCTTCCACGGTTTGCATTCTTTTTTCTCTGTGTTCCAGCCTTGGTTTTGTCTGTTGACTTTTTACTCGGTTAACTATCTGCATCTAAACTATTGCTAAACCCATCAACTGAGTTGTTGATTTAGTATTTGATACTTTCAGTTCTAGAGTTTCATTTTATTCTTTTCAAAGATTACAGGTGTCTGGTGAAATTTTCCATCTTGGTTTTTTCTGTGAAACATAGTGAGAACAGTTAATTTAAAGCTCATGAATGGCAGTGCCAACCTGGGTATCCTTTAAAGTTTGTTTCTTTTTTTTTCCTTTTTAATTTGGTCATTTTATTCTGTCCCTAGAATGCGTTGTAATTTTTTCTTGAATGGCAGAAAAATGATGAAAATAATCTGAAGTTGTGGCTAATACTTTCTTCCTCTAGAGAAGATTTACCTTTCCTTACGTGTGGCAGCTAGATGAGCAACTTGTTGCCTTAAGCCAGTCTGTGGCTGATGCGTGTGAAACTGTGACTGATGTGCATGAACCTGTGGCTGATCTGCGTGAAGCTGGGTTCAGTCTCTGTGAGAACTGTCTATTTCTGATTAATAATTACTCCTAGTGTGTAGCTTTCCTGGGGTCCTAGCTGGAGATCAGGATGTTTTTGAGGTCTCTAAAACCAGCTTTTCTTTCCCAGTCTGTGAGATGATGAGAGTCTTCACTCAGCTTCCCAGCCTCTAGGCCCTGTGCCAGGGATGAGTCAGCAAATGGCTGGAAAGGAAAAGCACCACAGAATGTCCAGCTCAGCCAAGATCATGTCCCTGGGTCACAGACCCTCAAGTCATGGCTGTTTCAGCATCTTTATAATAACTTATAAAACATTTCATTTTTAGCGTTTATCCAACTTCTCTAATTGTTCTCATCATTAAAGCCATTCTCATACAAACTAGTCCACAGTGGCTGAAATTCTTTTACTTTTTGATTTAATTTTGATTTTTAATTTTATGAAACATATACCGAAGTTCAACTATAAACTAAAGTACACTTAAAGATGTGTAGTTTTAGGCAAGAGTGGTGGCTCATGCCTGTACTCTTAGTGCTTTGGGAGGCTGAGGTGGGATGACTGCTTGAAACCAGAAGTTTGAGACCAGCCTAGGCAACACAGCAAGACTCATCTCTACAAAAAATTAAAGAATCACCCACATGTGGTGGCATGCTCCTGTGGTCCTGACTACTCAGGTCTCAGGACCTCCAGAGCTCAGGAGAGTCCCTGGCCTCAGGAGTCGGAGGCTGCAGTGAGCCATGACAGCACTGCACACTCCAGCCTGGGCCACAGA
>NW_016107949.1:812681-816010 GCF_001604975.1 Cebus imitator | reverse complement strand
TGTTATAGAGCATTTTGGACCCATACAAAACCTGGAAGCATCATATAATATGCTTCTATGCACTCACCACCTAGTGCTGGCAATTGTCAGCTCATGGTCAACACCATTCTGTCTACACCCTACCCACCTCTCCCTCTCCCCTTCACAACTGGATTATCTAGAAATAAATTTCAGAAATCACATAATTTCCTCAGTAAATACATCAGTGAATTTCTTTAAAATATCAAGAATTTAAAAAAAAAAGAATTCTTAACAGAGAAACATCAATAATGACATCTCCTGGACATTTATGTGACGGCTACTGCTTTCATTTTCACGCCAAAATTATGGGAGTAATTTGAAAATTTAAATGTCCTAGGCAATAATTTTTTTGAGATAGGGTCTGGCTCTGAGGCCCAGGCTAGAGTGCAGGTGCGTGATCTCAGCTCACTGGAGCCTTGACCTCCTGTGCTTAAGTGATCTTCCCACTTCAGCTTCCTGAGTAGCTGGGACCACAGACATGTATCACCACACCTGACTAAAAAAATTTTAAATTAAGCCACTAATGTAAAAGAGAATGGCTCTATTTATGCAAGATGGTTTTTCAAATGAAAGAAATAAGTTCAGACATCCTAGTAATTTATTTGAGAAAAATGGGCATTCAAAGGGTATCCCTTAAAATCTGCAAGGATACACAATATGACTGCTGTTAGAAGACTCTTCTCCCTTCTCTACTGTGGGTCTCCAAGCCCCAAGTTAGTCTTGATTTAGGCTGGGTCAAGGGGACCAACCCTGAATTGAATGTGAGATCCAAATTTTGATTTTCAATGGAATGGATTTTAGAATATATAAATGAGCCTTTGTTTTACCACCTAAAGTCACTAGAAAACTCTTGCCCTGCATGAGATGTCATGAAGATGTGGAGAATGAATTGTGATGTCTCATTTAAAAACACTCTCTGTACAAAAATAAAAAGTGTTTACTTGTTTGTACATGATCAAAAGTCCCCCCTGAATAATATGATAGAAGGCAATACAGGAGCTATCACCAGGCCACGGACATACACAGCCAGAGGTAGAGACAGGAAGCCATGGCAGGCAGAAGGTCATGGTGGATTGAATTCTGGAGGAATTTTGAATGTAGGTAGGCTTAAGCTGTATCTTAGGGAATTAGATATGGCTAAAGAGGAACAGAGGAAGAAGGCAGAGGTAGTGCCAATTGGGAGAAGTGGCTGGAGAAAAAGTGTTGAGTGTGGAAAGCATTGGGTTCATAGGAGGTTAAGAGTTTGAGATGCTCCACATCCAGTCCTCAAAAGCCAGCATGCCCACATCAGCTGCAATGTGGCCGTTCTCTTCCCCCTAGTCTACCTCTCTCTGCCCCGTGTATTACTGTGTCTCCCTTGTGGCCTCCTTACCTACATATTCCTCAGACTCCTGCCATAGCTGGAAGCTGGACTAGGGAGAGGGCACACACCAAAAGTGCTGTAGCAAAGACACCCAAGGAATTCGAGATTTAGAAGGAACAAACACCTCTGGTGTCTGAGCCATGTGGCAAGGGGATTTCAAGCACATTGGCCACTGAGAAAATGACTTGCTTCCATGGAACATAAAGTCACAGAGTGATCATAAAATGCATCCTCCAATGTGAAATGCTCCTGAGAGTAAAAGCCAGTGCTGCCCATACCTGCACACGTGGCAGCATCAGAACTGGGGACTTCAGCTCATCCCCAGCAGCCCATGAAGGCACTGACCTTGCAGAAATGCCTGTCAGCATTTGAGATGACCCCAACCAGGTTCCCATGCTCCATTTCACTCTCGTGAAGGTGGGGCTGTTCTTTACCTCCCACGAGGTTGTAACCCCCTTGGGCAAAGTCTGTATCTAGAGCCCCCCTTTGACTCAAGGACGGTACCCATCCAGTGCTTTGCATGTCATGGGTGTAGGCTGGCTTCACGTGAGCAGGTGAAGGGCAGGTATGGGATCTGGGGTGCAGCGAGAGTCCAAGGGACAACTGTGACATGGAGATCCCCTGAGGATGCTGGAGGTCACTGGGAAGTGCTGTCAGGTATGTGGAGCGCCAAGAATGTCCTCTGCATTCCTGTACCCTATGTCCCTCCTCCCCCAGTTGGGTTTTCTCACACTGTCCCCACTGACCCTGTTCCTGTTCCTGTCCCCAGGCCCCTCTGTGGGTCTCTTTTATTGTAATCTTGGGAGTGCCCATTCCAGGGCTGGAGTTTATGGGGTCCCTTGGGAGCTTAGGTATGAAGTCAGACCCCCCTCCTCACCCTATGTCTGTGTTCAGTACCTGTGTAGGCAGTGGGAGGTTGTTCTGCCACCTGCCCAGAGCCAGGATGTCCTGGAGGCAGGTGGGTATCCTGGGTGGGCTTGGAGCACTACTGCTGGCTCTGCCCCTCCTGCCCAGCTCCTTCGGGGCCTGTTTCTCCCTCTAAAAGGAGGTTGTGGTCTGTATGAGTCATGCTCTCTGAGCCTGAGGGGCCACTGGAGGCCGAGGGTGCCGTGGGCTCCACAGCCTGAAGAGGGGTCAGCAAGGGCTGAGGAAGGAGGTCGGTGCTGGGGCTCCTCCTGTCCCCCTGACCTCAGTGGGAGCAAACACAGGAGGATGAGTGCCTGATCCTGACACTAGGAACTCCTCCACAGGCATCCCTGCTGAGTCTGTTCCCCTGCAGGGGATCCACCCACAGGTGAGTGAGGGTCTTGTCCTGTCACCCCCTCTCTCTTCCCTGCAATTCCTACTCCTGTTGCTGGTTCATGTCCCCATTTGTCTTGTTCATCAGCATTTGCTCTTCCTCCTACTGTCTGCTTCCATCAGGGTGTAATTGTTTGGGTTTTGGGAGTGGCGTCTGCCTTCTGGTGTGGTATCTCTCCTCACTCTTTCTTCTCATCCTCTTCCTTTGACCCACTTTTCTCTCTCTTTCCTCGATGTCTTATTCACCTTTTCCTGTCCCCCTCCCTCTGCCTGGGTTGAGGATTGGGCTCTGAGTCTCTGGGGTGGAGAGTGGTCCAGAGCAGGAAGGCAAGGACAGATGTGTGGGGAAAGAGAAGGTGAAAGGGCAGGAAGGAGGGGGTTGAGGTGGGATGGGTCCTCCTGTTGCCTGGAGAATACTGCAGAGATGTGGTGGCTTCTTCTATTTTGTGGTTTCTAGAAAGAAAAGTGAAATTAACTAAACAGCAGAAAGGTTTGAAGTTAGAGAGCAGGTAAATGAGGAAGCAACATGCAAGAATAAATTCAGTTGTATTTCCCAGTATATATATTTTTGGAGACGTGGTATTGCTTTGCCAGCCAGGCTGGATGGAGTGCAGTGGTATGATCATTGCTCAGTGTAGCCTCAAAC
>NW_016107949.1:798711-808127 GCF_001604975.1 Cebus imitator | reverse complement strand
TCACATGGTCCCACATATGCATAATTTTTTGGTTAGCTGTGCTGTTGGTTACTAATCAAGAAAAAAAAATCACTACCAAAGCAGTCCATTGTCTATGATTTTTTTTTCCCTTGTATTTTTGTTACTTTTTGTAAACCATGAGCATACATCCAAGTTGCCCTGAATATACCCATACCTGAGGTTGTCTTTATAGGAGCCTTATGGTTGCAAGTTTTGTGTAGAATCTTTTAATCGTTTTGAGTTGATTATTGTGCAGTTAATACCATAAGAGTCCTATATTATTCTTTAGCATGTGGATCTCTAGTTTTCAAAACTTCCCTATTGTGTTATTTTGGTGATGTTTTGAAAAATGTTTACTCTGTATAAATTTGTGTTTATTATTGTGTACACAATGTTATTTGTGTTTATTATGCCCTCATTTTGCTCACTGGTCTGTGTTTCTGTGTGTATGCTGGCAACATATGGGTTGGTTAACTAGGGATTTTCGTTTAATTGGAACTGAGGGAAAGTGATTCATCCCACATGGTTTGTATTTCTCAGGATAGCTTTGGAAATTCAGGGTATTTCACATTTCCACATAAATGTTAGCATTGTTTCTTAATATTTCTTAAAACACTATTTGCCATACACTAAATGTATATAATTAGAAGATACAAGGAAGATTTTGATACATGTATATGTTGATTAATGATCAAACCTGGTTATTTAGCATCTCTTCACCTCATGTATATATATTTTGTATGGTAATAACATTCAGAATCTTTCCTTCCAGCTACTTTGAAACATATGATACATTTGTGTTAAGACTAGTCACCCTAGTGAATAGAATAGAAGACCAGAATTCATTAGTCTCATCTGAGAGTAACTTTGTACCCATTACTGATTCCTTCCAAGACCCCCTCCATCTCCTGAGCAGCCTCTGGTAATGCCTATTGAAATTTCTACTTCTAGGAGATAAAGTTTTTTTAGTCTACATGCCTGAGATATGTGGCATGAGACTTTCTCTACCAGGCTCATTCATTGGACCTGATGTTCTCCAGGTTTCTACATGTGGCTGCAGATGGCAGGATTTCCCAAAGATTTATGGCTGAAACATACTCCGTGGCGTATCTGTATGGCAGTTTCTTCATCCCCGCATCTGTGTGGACAGGTAGGTTGGTTCTGTACCTTGACCACGGTTAGGAGTGCTTCAGCACCCATGGAAAGGCAGATGGCTCTCTTCAAACTAGGGTTTTCAACTGCTTTAAATGTGGTGGGGCTGCTAGCTGGCATGGTAGTTGTACTGTGAATTTTTTCAGGAAGCGTTAGCTGTTTTTCATAGTATGTATACTGTTTTATATCCCCACCAATAGTATTTAAGAGGTTACCCTCCTGTAAGTCTACACTGGCTGGTGCCTTCAGAAATTTGTGTTTTGTTTTTGGCAGTATTCATTCTGAGTGGAATGAGACAGCATCTTAGTGTGGTTTTCATGGACATTTTTGTGAGATTAGTGATGTCAAGAAAGTTACTTGAGAAATCCCCACATCGTTTACCATGGTGTCTGAACTAGTTTGCATTTCCACCAACAGCAGACCAGCATCCCTCTCCTCCTCTGCCTTGATGGCATTCATTCTTGTGGACTGTGTCATAATCATCATTCTGACCACTATGAAATACTATCTCATGGGCCTTTTGCTTTGCATTTCTCTGGTGATAACTGTGGCAGAGAAATATTGTCATTGTCTGCTTGTTGCTGTAAGCTGCCTTTTGAGATGCGTATTTTCATGCCCCTTGCCCTTTCTTCATTGGGTTTTTGTTTTGCTGATTTTTTTGCTTAACGTCTTTAAGGTACATCCTGGATATTAGACTTCATCCAGGATCTAATTTGCTGATTTATTTGCTTAATATCTTTATAGTAGATGCTCGATATTAGACTTCATCAGATGCATATGTGGAAACATTTCTCCCATTGTGTAAGCTGTTTATCCTGTGGGTAATTTCTTCTGCTGTGCAGCAGCTCTTTTGTGTCTTAGGTCATACTTGTCAATAATTGTTGTAGTTGCATTTGCTTTTGGAGACTTAGGCATATCCATGCTGTGCCAAATCCTCTGTCAAGAAGGGTATTTCCTAGATTCTCTTGCATGCTTTTCATAGTTTGACATCTTGCATTTACATTTTTGATTCATTTTATGTTTATTTCTATACACCGTGAGACACAGGAAGGGCCAACTGTTTTTCTTCTGCAACTGTCTAGCCATTTATCCCAGTACCATCTATTGAGAGGAGGGAGTCCTTACTTCGTAGGTTATTTTTTGTGGATTTTGTTGAATATCAGATGGTGTTGGGGTGTGGGTTTACGTCTGGCTTGTGTCATCTATTCCACTGCTTTGTGTGGAATGGGGTTCCTAGCTTTTCAATGAAATTTAAAATCGGTAAGTGTGGCACAACCCATGTAGTTTGGATTTCTTGGGATTGCTTTGGAAATTCTGGGTGTTTCGTGGTCCTTATTAATTTCAGCGTTGCATATTTATGTACTTTTTAAAAGGTTAGCCATATGGTAAGTATATACAATGGGGGGAATTAGAGTGGGGCATTTTGGTTAGTGTAGCACAGAAGAATTACAAAATCAGAATATTTAGAGTCTCTATTATCACAAACAGTTGTTAATTTCTTTGTGGTGAAAATATTTGGCATCTTCTAGATTTTGTGAAAAAGTTGTGATGTGTTAACCACTAGTCACTGTGCTGTGGAACACAGAGGAAAAATTCATTCCTCTAAGTGTAACTTTCTACCTGTTTCTGATCCCTGTCCATGTTCCCTCTTCCCTCCAGCCTGTGGTAACCACTATTGTGCTTTCTAAACCTGTGCACTAAAGCCTTTTATTTTTAATGGTACATTAGTGAGGTGTGGCAGTGTTTTCTTTTTTTCTCTGCCTGGCATAGGTCATATACCATGATGTCCTCCAGGTTTAACAGTATGGCTCCAAATGATGAAATTTCATTCTGTTTTTCTGGCTGAAGACTATTTTATTTGTGTACATCTACCACAGTTACTTTATCCCTTCATCTGTGGATGGGCAGGTAAGTTTATTCTTTATGTTGGCAATTGTGAAGAGTGCTGTAGTCCATATAGGATAGTAGATATCTCTTGCATGGGCTGATTTCTTCTGTACCGGAAGTAAACTTAGTAGTAGAATTGTTAGATGAAGTGGTAGTTGTAGGTTTAATTTTTGGAGGAACCTTCCACTGGTTTCTGTACTATGTCTACTAATTGACATTCTTACTAAATGAATTCCTCTGTGGAAATTTACACCAGCATTTGTGTCTCTTTTAATGTATTTTATTGCTTTCATAACATCCATTTGAATTATAGTGAGATGATGTGTGTTGTTTTGATTTACATTTTTCTCATGATTTGTGATGTTATCCAGGTTTTTAAAATTTGTTTTCAGTGTTATATCTTCTTTGCAGAAATGTCTGTTCAGGTTCTTTTGCCCCATTTTGTTTGGTTATTAGTTTCTCTTGTGTTTTTTGCTAGTAAGTAGTGTTTATTGCTTAGACATTTTGAATGCAGCCTTTTGGCAGATGTATGTTTGCTTAAACCTTTCTTGTAAACTTAAGGATAATTTTTTATTTTATTCATGGATTTTTTTTTTAACTGCTTGGGCACAAACTCTAGAGTGTCATGCTGTCCCACGTGTGTCTGTTTTCTTGGTTCCCTGTGATGTAGGTTACTGATGAAGAAAAACAAAATCATGACAAAACTAATCCATCACTTATGATTTTTCCCTCTGTATTTTTTTGTTTTGTTTTGGCACACTGTGAGCACAGATCCACATTGACCTAAATATACCCACACCATATGTCTTGTCATTGGAGGTGCTTGATGCTTTCAAGTTTTTTGTATGAGTCGCTAATTCATTTTGAGTTTATTGTTGTACCTTTTACACAGTAGGGGTCCTATTTTATTTTCCATTGGGATATCCAATTTTCAAAACAATTTATTAAACAGATTCCCCCTTCTTTTCTGTGTCTTTTGGTGTTCTTTTACAAAATGTGTACTCTATGTAGGAGTTTGGGTTTCTGATTGAGCTCCCCTTTTCTGTCTGTTGGTCTGCGTTTCTTGTTTAGTGCCAGTCATCTATTGTTTAGATAATAGCTTTTCAATATAATTTCAAATGGAGGACAGTGATGCATCCCATGTACTTTCTATTTCCAGGATTTCTTTCAATATTCAGGGTGTTTCATGGTTCTGTGTGAATTTTAGCATCATTGACATCCTTTTTTGTTTTGTTTTGTTTTGTTTTTTAAAGAGATTACCATAAAGAATATGTATGTAACTAGAGGATTCGGGGGACATTTTGATATACGTGCACCTAGTCTATTGTTCAAATCACAATATTTACCATCTGTGATGTTCTCTAGGTATTATTTGTCTGTGGAGAGGATATTCAGAATCCTTACCAACTATTTGAAAAATACACTACAATATTAACCCTAGTCACCCTGCTATAGAAAAGAAGGGCAGGATCGATCTCAGTTTTCTAAGCATAGCTTGGTACCAATCACCAATCCCTGACCAGGCTCCCTCCTCCTCACAGCCTCTGGTAACCACTGTTGAACTTTCTACTGCCATGAGGCCAAGTGTTTTAGATTCCATATTCATGAGTTCATGCTGTATATGCCTTTCTGTGCTTGACTCATTTTATTTAACATAATGTCCCTCAGGTTTTTCTACGTGGCTGCAAATGACTAGATTTCACACATTTCTGTAGTTGAAGACTATTCCATTCTGGATGTATGTTGCAGTTTCCTTATTCCTTAATCAATGGATGAACAGGTAGGTGTATTTCCTATCTTGGCTTTTGTGAGTACTGCAGTACACAGAGTAAGGCAGGTATCTCTTCCACATAGGAATTTCCTTGGCTGCAAATGTGCAGCCAGTGGTGGGATGGCTAGATGAAATGGTGTTTTTACTTTGTTTGAGAAACTTCTAGTTGTTTTTCCTAGTGTGTGTACAAATTGACATTCCCACCTATACGGTATGAGAAGATTTTCCGCTTCTGCAAGTCTATACCAGCTGTTTTCATTTCAAACTCTTATTTTTGTTTTAGGTAACATTCATTCTATGTGGTTGGAGGTTGTATCTCAGTGTGGTTTTTCTTGACTTTCTCGTGAGGATTAGAGCTTTTAAGAAACTTTTCTTTTACCTGTGCGTTAATTTCACATCTGCTTTTCAGACATGTCTATTCAGGTCCTTTGCCCAAACTTAGCTTGCATATTTGTTTTTGTTTCTTTTTCTGTTTTTTCCCCACATGGTAGTGTTAGTTTCTTGCACATATTTTATAATGACTCCTTTCAAAAATAGGATTTTCCATAGTTTTATTTCAGTCTGTGAGGTGCCTTGTCTTCTGGTCCATTGTTTTAATTTCCCTGCATAAGATCCAGTGTTCTCCATAGTCCCACATGTTTATATATTAGTGGTGACTTCTGTGTGCAGTTTAAAATAGTGAAAAAGATTGCCAACCCATGATATTGCCTGTGGTTCTTTTTCTTCAAATATTTTTTTCTTATTTTTATATTTTACACTTTGCATCTTGCGTGCATAGATTAGTCTTCTAAAGTATACACTCGCCCTATTTTCCTAAGGGAAGTAAGTGGTTTCAGGATTGTGTTTAGGTCTTCAATTTGGTTTACGTTGATTTTTGTCCTATTTCATTGTTTTCGTGTAGTTACGTAATTTGGTCAACATCTTTTATTGAATAGATTTTTCCCATTGTGTCTTTGTGTTCTTTTGAAAAATGTGTTCACTGTATGTACATTTGGGTGACATATGGGACTCCCTCAATCTATCCATTGGGTAGCCTTTTTTAAAATTATACTTTCAGTTCTGGGGTATATGCGCAAAATGCACAGGTTTGTTACATAGGTATACCTGTGCCATGGTGGATTGCTGCATCCATCCCCCACCCATCATCTACGTTAGGTATTTCTCCTGTTAGCCCTCCCCAATCCCCCCACCCCCTGCTAAGCCTCCCCTAACACCCACAACCCCCGACAGGCCCTGGTGTGTGATGTTCCCTGCCCCCACCACTGTGTCCATGTGTTCTCATTGTTCAACCCCTACTTATGCGTGAGAACATGCAATATTTGGTTTTCTGTTCTTGTGTTAGTTTGCTGAGAATGATGGTTTCCAGCTTCATCTATGTCCCTGCAAAGGACATGAACTTATCCTTTTTTATGGCTACTTAGTATTCCATGGTGTATATGTGTCATATTTTCTATATCAAGTCTGTCATTTAATGGGTATTTGGGTTGCCTGTTTGGATACATACAGGTTTTAGTTGTTTTATCTTTTTGCCCACTTAGTACCTTTAGTTTCTTACATCTGTTAGATAACAGTTCCTTTCAGATACATGATTTTCCATAATTTTATCCCAATCTGTAGTATACCTTTTCTTTGGGTTCATTGTTTTCTCCTTGAGAAATTTTAAAGTTGTCCTTTGTCTAACATGTTTACATTTGCTTTTGTTAGCAGTGATTTCTGTGTCCCATTGGGAGATAAAATGAGAGAGATGGCAAAGGCATTGTATTATTTATGGGTATAATCTCAATAAGTTTTTCTTTTGGCAAATGGTGTATGCAGATTCAAATTTCCTCAAAATAGTCACCCTATGTTTTTTCTTGGGAGCTTTTCTGGTTTCAGGGTTAGACTTAAGTGTTCATTTTCTGTTGCTGTTTGTGTCTTGTGCAACACAGGGGTCTTTTTCAGTCCCCTGCACATGAATACCCAGGTTTCTGAACTTGGGGTCTTTGGTGTGTTTCTGAAAAATGTGTTTATGCTATGTATTTTGGTCTGATTATTTGGCTCCCTCATTTGGTCCATTTGGTTATCTTTCTGTGCCTATGCCACTAATGGATGGAGAGGGTTGGTGTAAGTTTTGTTTTGTTTTCTTGTGTGTGTTTTTCTTTTCTTTTTTTTTTTAGTTTTCAATCTTGATTTTCTAAAAGAATACCTACTTTTACTGTTATTAACAATGTTATGAACACAGTGCCAGTCGGGTGGTTTATCAGTGTAGAATAATTCAATAGGGATAAATGTTAATTAAATAATAGAAATAACAAAGACATTTATCAACAGAGGGCTTTCATCCACACATAAGTTCCTCATATGTTGATACAATGCCTTCTAATATTTATAACTTTTACTCTTATATCCATATGTCATATTTGTCTGTAGTATTTAGTGTGTCTCAATCCAGTGAATGATCTTATCACAGAAGAGACCAACCACATGTGGACATGGAGTGGGTCATTGCAAGGTAGGGTAGTTAACCTGAACCCTAAGCTGGCACAGAGAGGAGAGGCCACAGTCCTTTAGAGAGAAAAAAATTATAGTGTATAAATATCTTTTGTTAAGAGAAACAGAGAACATCTACAGAGGATATAATAATATTAAAATGTGGTCTCATTGTTCAGCTCCCACTTATGAGTGAGAACATGTAATGTTTAGTTTTCTATTTCTGTGTTAGTTTGCTGAGGATGATGACTTTCAGCTTCATCCATGTCCCTGCAGAGGATGTGATCTCATACACTTTTATGGCAGCATAGTATTCCATGGTGTATATGTAGCACATTTTCTTTATCCAGTCTACCGCTTATGAGCATATGAGTTGGTTACATGTCTTTCCTATTGTGAATTGTGCTGCAGAAAACATACATGGAGCAGATTGTGCTCAGAGCAAGATGGACCTCTGAGCAAGATGGAGCTCCAAGCATGATGGAGCTCAGAGCAGATTGAGCCCCAGGTGAGATGTTGCTCCAAGCAATATGAATCTTGGAGCAGATGTTGCACAGAGTAAATGATGGAGCTCCAAGCGTATGGTCTCAGAGCAAAATGGAGCTTAGAGCAGACGGTGCTCAGAGCAAGATGGAGTTTGGAGTGATTGGCGTTCTGAGCAAGGTGGAGCTCAGAGCAGATGGTGCTAAGAGCAAGATGGAGCTTGCAGTGAATGGAGCTCATGGTGATTGGAGCTCTGAGCAGATGGAGCTCAGAACAGATGGTTCTCAGAGTAAGATGGAGCCTGGAGTGGTTGGATCTCAGAGCAGATGGTGCTCAGAGCAAGATGGAGCTTGGAGTGATTGAAGCTCCGAGCTACATGGAACTTGGAGCAGATGGAGCTCTGAGCAAGATAGACCTCAGAGCAGGCAGAGCTCTAAGTAGATGAACCTCTGAGCAGATTAAGCTCAGATAGGAAGGAGCTCCAAGCAAGATGAAGCTTTGAGCTGATGTTCCTCTGTGTAAGAGGGAGCTCAGAGCTATATGGAGCTTGGAGTGATAGGAGCTCCGAGCAGATGGTGCTCAGAGGAAGATGGAGATCTGAGCAAGACAGACCTCAGAGCAGATGGAGCACTGAGCAGATTAAGCTCAGACAAGAAGGAACTCCAAGCAAGATGGAGCTTGGAGCTGATGTTCCTCTGTATAAGACAGAGCTCAGAGCTACATGGAGCCGGAGTGATAGGTGCTCAGAGCAGATGGTGCTCAGAGAAAGATGGATCTCAGAGTAATTGGACCTCTGAGCAAGGTGGAGCTCAGAGTAATTGGACCTCTGAGCAAGGTGGAGCTCAGAAAATAAGCTCCAAGCAAGGTGGAGCTTGGAGCTGACGTTCTTCTGTGAAAGATGGAGCTAAGAGGTAGATGGAGTTTGGAGTGATAGGAGCTCAAAGCAGATGGTGCTCACAGCAAGATGGAGCTCAGAGTGATTGGAGCTCTGAACAAGATGGATCTTGGAGAAGATGGAGGTCTGAGCAAGATAGAGCTCTGAGCAGATGGAGCTCTGAGCAAGATAGAGCTCTGAGCAGATGGAGCTCAGAAAAAAGGGAGCTCCAAACAAGATGGAGCTTGGAGCCTATGTTTTTCTGTGTAAGATGGAGCTCAGAGCCAGCTGGATATTGCAGTGATAGGAGTTCAGAGTAGATGGTTCTCAGAGCAAGATGGAGCTTGGAGTGATAGGAGCTCAGAGCAGATGGTGCTCAGAGCAAGATGGAGCTTGGAGCGATTAGAGCTCCAAGCAAGATGAAACTTGGAGCAGATGGAGCTCTGAGCAAGTTGGAGCTCAGAGCAGATCATTCTCAGAGCAAGATGGAGATTGGAGTGATAGGAACTCAGAGCAGATGGTGCTCAGAGCAGGATGGAGCATGGAGTGATTGGAGCTCTGAGCAAGATGGAGCTTGGAGCAGATGGAGCTCTAAGCAAGACAGACCTCAGAGCAGGCAGAGCTCTAAGCAGATGAACCTCTGAGCAGATTAAGCTCAGAAAAGAAGGAGATCCAAGCAAGATGAAGCTTTGAGCTGATGTTCCTCTGTGTAAGATGGAGCTCAGAGCTAGATGGAGCTTGGAGCGATAGGAGCTCAGAGCAGGTGGTGCTCGGAGGAAG